>NC_088924.1:9367500-9550000 GCF_038396675.1 Hydra vulgaris
GCGCGGAATGTTGCTACATCGACTATCTTATAGCCTGACTCGCAAGGGAGTGCTGCTACATCGACTGACAAATAGCCTGACCCGCAAGGGAGTGCTGCTACATCTACTATCTTTTAGCCTGACCCGCAAGGGAGTGTTGCTACATCGACTGAGGGTTTGGTTGGGGCAGGCAGTCTCTCAATTAATAAAAAAAAATAATTCCGGTCTTGCATTTTAATTTTTACTTTTTGTCAACAAGATATGGAAAAAACTTTCGGACAACATCTATGGGTTGTATATATATATATATATATATATATACAGTAGCGTGCAAAAGTAACCGGACAAGAGTATAACTTGAGATAACTTTTGAATGAAAAGTCCAATTTCTTTCAAATTTTTACTGAAATGTCAAAAAATTGATTACAAATCTAAAAACAAATGTATTTTTACTAAATCTAAGCAATTTAATCTTAAAAATTCATTTAATTAAAAAATGCGCGTGCAAAAGCATCCGGACGAAAAAAAAAAACTTGAATAAGATTTTTTTTTTTTAAACATTTTTAAATTGAAAATGCTTTATTTTAAAGTATTGCTTTACTACTTTGTCGGGAAGCCCTTAGCATTAATTACTGCTTGACAGTGACAAGGCATTGAGTCCACAAGCTTCATAATCACAATAATTTTGATTTTTCCCATTCTTTTTTCAGAGTATTCAATAAATCACGTTTACTTGTTAGTTTTCGATCTAAAATTTGTCAATCAAAGAGGTTACATAGACATTCAATAGAATTAAGGTCAGGACTTTGCTAAGGCTATTCGATTAATCAAATTTCATTGGTTTTGAAAAAGTTTTTCACAAGGGTTGAAGTGTGCTTTGGGTCATTGTCCTTCTAAAACATCCTTCTTCAAGGCATTTTGTCTTTAGCATGTGGTAGCATAACATTCTTAGCTATATATTTGTACATATTTTTGTCCATTACGCCATCAATCAAATGGATCAATACAATCTATATTCAAGTTAGCGCAGTTCGTAACATTTCGACTTCTGTGCTTTAATGTTGGTAGCTGGTATTTAGGATCGTTTTTATAGCCTTTTAGTTGACGGACATATCTAATATTATCAGATCCAAATAACATAAACTTAAATTCATCACTAAAAAGTACTTTCAATCACTGTTTTCTTGCCAAAATCAAATGTTCATTAGCAAATCTTAAGCGTGCTTTTCGATTCTTTATATAAATAAAAAGTTTCTTTGTAGGACGTCTTCCAAGTAGATTTGCAGACCTCAAAAGACGTTTGATTGCGTCAACGCCACATTTTTCATTATAAAGTTCTTTAATTTCAGCATTTACCACAACAGCATTTTGGCGTGGAACATTTTTCAGGGCTCGAGGATGAATATTTCAGCAGGATAATGACTCAAAAGACACTTCAACCCTTATAAAAGACTTTTTCAAAAACAAAAAAATTCAATTAATAGAATTGACATAGCAAAGTCCTGACTTTCATTCTATTGAACATCTATGGAAACACATGGATTGATGAATTTCAGGTTAAAAATCAGCAAGTAAATTTGATTTATTGAATATTCTGAAACAAGAATAGCAAAAAATCAAAATTATTGTGATTATGAAGCTGGTGGACTTAATTCCTTGTCACTGTCAAGCAGTAATTAATGCTAAGGGCTTCTCGACAAAGTACTAAAGTAATTTACTTTAAAATAAAATATTTTCAATTTAAAAAATGTTTAAAATAAAATCTAATTCAAGTTTTTTTTTTCTGTCCAGACTTTTGCACACAGAAATTTTTATTAAATGAACTTTTAAGACTAGATTGCTTAGATTTAGTAAAAATTCATTTGTTTTTAGATTTGTTATCAATTTTTTGACATTTCAGTGAAAATTTGAAAGAAATTGGACTATTCATTCAAAAGTTATCTCAAGTTATGCTCTCGTCCGGTTACTTTTGCACGCTACTGTATGTATGTATGTATATATATATATATATATATATATATATATATATATATATATATATTTGTTTTCTATATATACATATATCATATATATATACATATATATATTACATACATATATATACTATATGTATATATATATTTATTTTATAAATATGTATATATACAATTATTTTATATATATACTATATATATAATATATATATATATATATATATATATATATATATATATATATATATATATATATTATTTATGTAGATAATATATATATAAAATATACATATATCTATTTTACATATATTATTCATATATGTATATATATTATATATGTGTGTGTGCATATAAAAACATGTAGTGGTATTTTAACCCACTCTGCCCATAGTACCCGTATGGATACCTTAAAAATACAACTTTAATAAATATATATTTTTAAATTCTTTTCTTTTCTAGCATTTTCTTTGTTTCCTTATGGAGTCCAATCTTTTGACAACATTATCGGTCAAATAAGATGATCAAAACATTTTTATCCCTTTCTTTGAATTGAAAAGAAAGTCACTTTAAGTGAACAAAATATCCCTTAAGCAAATATTTTCTTTTAAAACAAATAAATGCCACCATTTAATATTGATTATTTTATTATAAAGCGTTAGTCATATTTATAGTATTTATATTTTTATTGTACATTACTTTTGTTATTACTGTCGCTGTTTTAATTATTATTGCTATTTTTGTGATTGTTGTTATTATTATTGTTGTTATTATTATTATTATATTGTTATATTATCCGTTATTATTGTTATACTGTTAATATTTTTATCATTAACTTTATCATTGTTATATTATTGTATAGGTACTACTATTGTTATATTGTTTCTGTTGTAATTATCTTATTAATATCAATATCTTTATTTCTAAATAAATTTCTACTTGTTATGTCTAAACTCTGCAAAATTTGTAATAAAATTATTCATGCTAATCATCATTTACTTCAATGCAACCACTGCCTAAGTTCAATCCCAAAAACGTAGTTCTTTAAGTAATAATGATTTTAGTTTATTAAAAAACTCTTCCATGAATTATTGGCTCTGTATTACACGTTGCAACAGTATTTTTCCTTTTAGTTCTATATTGGATAATAAACTACATCTTCAAATTTCAATTGACAATATATTACATCTCAATGATCTGCCAAATGACCTTTCCTTCTTTCCCTGCTCCCAAGAATCTGATACTTTTAATCAACTTAATAATTACTTTACTTATCAGCTAAATAACAACGACGATGATGATACGAACATAGTTTAGAATCCAATCAATTGTAAATACATTGATATTGAAAAATTTAACTGTTCAAACATCAAACAATATTAATTGTTTTTCTCTATTTCATTTAAATATTGCTTCATTAGTTAAACATTTTGACAAACTAACCTCACTTTTATCTCTAATAAATTATGAATTCAGTATAATCGGAATTACAGAAACTAAGTTGAAATCTAAGTTACTCCCAACAACTCCAATTAATCCTAGTCGATATGTTTAAGAACATACTCCAACAAAAACTTCATTTGGAGGTGCTCTACTTTATATTTCTAATAAACTAATTTATAAATCTAGAAATGATTTACTTAAGTATAAACCCCAATTCTTAGAGTCTGTATTTGTTGAAATCATTTTCCCTATAAAGTCTAATATCATAGTGGGCTGTGTTTATTGCCATCCTAACATGGATAATAATGAATTTATTGTTTCATATCTAGCTATTCTACTTGAAAAACTTGCTGTTGAAAAAAATAAAACTATCTTTATAATGGGTGATTTTAATATAGATCTTATAAAAGCAAACTCAGATAATTCAATCTCGGAGTTTTTGAACACCATTGCTTCAAACAACTTTCTTCCTTTTATATCTTTACCGACAAGAATTACCAATCACTCAAGTACTTTATATTTTGTACAATATATTTACAATATATTTACAATATCTACAATATAGTACAATATATTTTCTAATTTAACTTCTAAAGATATTTTTTCAGGCAATCTAACTATTAGAATATCGGATCATTTGCCACAGTTTCTAATTTATTCATCTTTTAAAAAAAGAATTATTAATTCTCGAAAAAGCAATATTATTCTTCAAAACTTCAAAAAATTAAATAGTGAAGAATTCAGGAATGATTACTTGGAATCAATTGGGATAAAGTAGTCAAAGTTTCCAATAGTAATACAAATAAATCATATAAAGATTTCTTCGCTACCTTTAACTATCTTCTAGACAAACACTAAAAAAACTAAGTAATCGTGGCTTAACTCTGAGCCTTAAACCATGGATTACTTCAGAAATTTTAACCTCGATAAAAAAACGAAGCAATATATTTAAGAATTTCCTTAAAACAAAAAATATTCATAAATATATTCATAAATATTCAACTAATTCTTGAAAAAACTTACAAAACCTATAGAAATTTACTTGTAACACTTATTCGAAGAAGCAAAAAAAAAACACTTTTCTAACTACTTTACTACCAATAGCAATAGTTTGAGAGCTACATGAAAGGGTATTAGAACTCTTTTGAATAAACATTCGAATGATATCTCATATCCATCTTGTATATCTTCAAACAACACCATAATAAACGATCTAGTTAAAATTTTGGAAATTTTCAACTCCTTTTTTATTTCAATCTCTGAAGAACTGCAAAAAAAATATTCATTCATCTCATACTGACTTCCATACACAAGTATTTAAAAACATCAAACCCTGACTCTCTTTTAATTAAACCTACTGAAAAATGAAATAATACCAGTTATTCTTTCTTTAAATGATGGCAAGGCTTCTGTTCCAAAAAGCATTCCAACCTTTATTCTAAAACTTCTTGCAAATGATATTTCTTCATTAATTTCTAAACTATTTGATCTCTCATTCGCTACTGGTATATTCCCTAATATTTTAAAAACTGCATCTGTTAAACCAATCCATAAAAAAGACTCAAAACTGCAATAACTATAGACCAATATCATTATCATTAAATATCAGCAAAAATTATTAGCAAAATTCTACCACTTTCTTGATAATTCTAAGTGTCTCTATGGTCGCCATTTTGGATTTCAATTAAAACACTCTACTTCCCAAGCACTTATTAGCATTACTGAAATGATTCCTGGTGCGATTGATAGTGGTTCTTTTGCTTGTGGCATCTTTATTGATCTCCAAAAAGCATTTGATACAGTTGACCATAAGATTTTAATTGAAAAATTGTATTACTATGCTATACAGGGTATCGCTAATGATTGGTTTTCATCCTATATTAACAATTATATTCAGTTTGTCTCGATAAATGGGTTTCAATCCACAAGTAAAGTTATTAAGTATGGTGTCCCAAAGGGTTCTGTTCTAGGACCTTTACTGTTTTTAATATATATTAACAATATGCCTCACTCAATAAATAATTCGATTGTTCATCATTTCGCTGACAACACTAATATTCTATGCATTAATAAATCACTTGCGCAGCTTTTTAAAAAAGTTAATTCAGATCTCCATCATTTGTGTCATTGGTTAAATAGTAACTGTCTTTCCCTGAATATCACTAAAACTGAATTTATTATTTTTCACCCTTCAAAAAGAAAGATTGATAGTAATAATGTGAAAATTAGAATTAATGGTAAAAGGGTTTTTCCATCTAAATATATAAAATACCTCGGGCTATTTCTTGACAAAAACCTCTTATGGTACTATCAACTAATTCAATTAAATAAAAAACTCTCACATGCCAATAGTATGCTGTCATTAATACGACACTATGTACCCTAACATGTTCTAATATCAATTTACTATTTCTTGTTCTAACCACATCTAAGTTATTGTTGCACTGTTTGGGGTCAAAAAGACCCCAAACAGTGCAACAATAACTTAGATGTAGTTTTCTATTGCATCATATAAACAGATTACAACACACTTCCTTTAGAATTATGACATTTTCTCCTTGGCAATCTAATATCGAAAATAGATTTTCTCAACTAAAAATTCTAAAATTTCAAGATCTTGTAAAGCTTAATAATTGTCTGTTTGTGTTTAATTTTCTTCAAAATAAACTACCAAATTCGTTCAATAATTTTTTTATTAAAACAAGTGACACACAAATAATACACTCGAAATGGCAAGCTCTCTTTAAAACATCAATGTATTTCTCACTGGAACCAAATAATACCATTTATAAAAAAAAAGATTTTAACTAAATACCCTTTTATTACCAACATTCTTCTTCTCAATCTAAACTAAATTAAGAAATTTTTATTTGAGTTTATATTTAATGAGTATTAATTTTATCTTTTATTATTATTGCCTTTTTTATATTACTGTATTTATAAAACTATTATTACTTTTATTTTATACTGTCTTTTTTAACTCTACTAATATTATTATTATCATTAATTTACCTTTGTTTTATAAATCTTATTAATATTATTTATAACGATAGCGATAGTGATTCAATTGTAGTAATAGTTTTATGGTTATTGTCCTAATTTTTGCAATTGTTATGTTTATTTTAATAATTTCTGTCATAGTTATAAGCTTTACTATAATTATTTCTATCATTAGTTATAATTTTTAGTAAAGTTATCATGATATAGTTACTATTTGTAATATTTTTTTATTAACATTATTATTAGTATTATTATTATTTTTATTATTATTTTTATTATTTATTATTGCAATTATTAATATTATCTTTATTTATTTGTGCTTTATTTTCCTTTCTTTCCTTTTTTTTTTTTCTTTTTTTTTCCACTTTATTTTATTTTAAATTTTTTCTATGTTTTATTTATAGTTTTTTCTATGTTTTATTTATAGTTTTTTTTTGCTTTTTTTTCGGTGTCACTCCATTGACTAGTTTTTAACTATATGACACCTAACCTTATTTATGTGAGTTTATAAAATATTATTGTAAACTTTCATATTTTATGGTTAAATAAATGGATTAATAAAAAAATAAAAATAAATATATATATATATATATATATATATATATATATATATATATATATATATATATATATATATATATATATATATATTATATATATATATATATAGTTGACTAAGTTTATACAGCCAGTAAAACCACTGGTAGCCATATGGCTGCTATAGGCGCTAAAAACAACGACAACAGATACAATATCAAACAACAGATTTAATCTCAAACATGGCATAACAAGATAATGCAATAAAAAACATAGCGCTATAAGAGGATGTGATAACAAATATGATATATTAAAAGAATCTGATAATAAATATTTATGATAACACAATGAAAGTATATGTACCAAAATTAACATAATAATACTTAACAAACATGATCTGACAGTCAAAAAGTATTAAATTAAGACCTGTCACTCTAAACTTTCCATTTTTATCAAGTAAATCTCTTTGAGCTTGTAAACGCAAAGCCATGCCATAGTTAATAACAATTGATATAACAGTATCCTTCTCTTTACATTCAGGACATGGGTAATATGTACATGGTCCTTCAACATGCCACTCTTCTCCAGCGGCTCTTTGAACTTTTCCATCATGAAAATCAACAAGTGCTTGCACTTTTAATGCAGTACCATGTAAAACTACAGGCAATTTTTTGATGCAACCTTTGTAATCTAAAAGTAATTGACTAACATAATTGAATTTAATTAAGTAAATATTCAATACAACCATATATAACAATCATAATTTAGTGTATATATTTATATATATATATATATATAAAATATATATATACATATGCATATATATACATATATACATATGTATATATATACATATGTATATATATATATATATATATATATGTATATATATAGTTCTATAGTTTGTTGGCTTTAGGAAGAGCGGAAGGAAAAAAGTGATTCTTACGCCAACACATACGTCACTTTTAATTACTTTTGACTTTCGTCCAACATTTCCGTGTTGGACGAAAGTAAAAACCATCAATTTAATTAAAAATTAATCGTTTTTTAAAAAAACCACAAAAACGCAAATTTAATTGACCAGAATGTTTTTAAAAACATTCTGAATGTTTTTATAACATTTTGAATGTTTTTAACAATATAAACAATGTTTTTATTTTTATTTTTTTTAATAAAATGTTTTTATTTTTATTTTTTTTAATAAAATGTTTTTATTTTTATTTTTGTTACTGTAAATCATGCGCGGAGTGTTGCTACATCGACTATCTTATAGCCTGACTCGCAAGGGAGTGCTGCTACATCGACTGACAAATAGCCTGACTCGCAAGGGAGTGCTGCTACATCGACTGACAAATAGCCTGACTCGCAAGGGAGTGCTGCTACATCGACTGACAAATAGCCTGACCCGCAAGGGAGTGCTGCTACATCGACTGAGGGTTTGGTTGGGGCAGGCATTCTATCATTATTAAAAAAAAAAATTCCGGTCTTGCATTTTAATTTTTACTTTTTGTCAACAAAATATCGAAAAAACTTTCGGACAACATCTAAGGGTTCTATATATATATATATATATATGTATATATATACATATCATACCTTTGCATAAGAGGTGTGCAGTCACACGCCTTATATGACCAAGTTCATAATATTTTGTTTTTACAACTTGGCCACGACACTTTGCAAGTTTTGACAATTAGCGCCTTTAAAAATGCGCTGAAAAAACAAAGCAAACTTAATTGCAGTTCCATAATTATAATTAAACTGCTACAAAATTTCCAGAGTACTTTATTGCAATGTAATAAAAACCGATCATTGAAAAAAATATTGAGATCAGAGTTTAAGGCAAAATGAGTACAGATGCTATCAAAAAATCATTACGAACGGTTTTATCATGGAAATATAATTTCCAATTAAAAAAATTATTTACTAACACATAAATATATTTTACAAAAAGATTTTCAAAAATTTCAGACATATCTGTTTTATTTTTTGGCTTGCATCAAATATTGTAGCTAAAAAAAGCACCCTATGTATAAGAAAACAAAATAATTTCAATAATAATGAAACAACCACATCTGCGAACTGTTTTTTAACTATACCAGGGCATGACAATTTTTTTTTTTTTTTATGAACGTTGATGTACATATCTTTATTTATTGACAAATGTCTAATTTAAGAGATTTATGTCAAAAATGGGAATTTTATTTTCAAATAATTTATATTCTAGTTAATAAGTTATTAAAAATATCAATGATGCTTGGTAAACTTATTAAATTTTTATTTTTTCAAAACTTTTAATTAACGCATTTGCAAAGTGCGTGAAAATAATGATAACTAATATGCAATGACCTAGTGATTGTAAACTGTTGTCCATTGATACAAAATAGCAAATTTTTCTAACTTTAGTTCATTAAATTTATTTAACAATAAAAAAACTTATAAACATGAAGAAACTAAAATAAAAGAAACTTAAAATAAAATTAAAGTTACTTTGACCATGTCAGATAGTTTGACCTACAAAAATTTCGATCTACTAAGTTTTTCTACGAAAAGAACATCTACTAAAAAGTGGAACTAATATTCAGATAAGCTACTGAGGCCTATATTGTTTTCAACCGATTATAGTCTTTTTATTTTCAACCAATTTATGTTTTTGTTTTTGACCAATTTATTTTACGACCTACTTTATAGATTTTCATTTTCAACCAATTTGAGATAAATTAATTTTCAACCGTTTATCTGGTCTGTGTTTTTAACGTTGTTGTTTTTATAAACTACAAATTTTTTAATTTTTTTAAAATAAACAATTAATAAGTTTTCCAAGTATTCATCAAACCTTACAATTAAAATCCCAAAACAGTAAACTTCAGGCATATTACAATTAATAAATCTCAGCAAATAACAAAAACAAATCTGTCAATGAATTTATTCATCAAACCTCCCAATTCTGAAGACAGTGCTTGAACCACTGCGCCAAGGCTGATCAAATTTGGCATAATTTGGGTTGTCAGGAAAACGAGTCATCAAGTTAACTATCTGAGTAAGAGATTGAGAAATGCAGAAGTTATAGGCTTTAGTGCCAGCAGGGTCAGTGACGTTAGACCCAAGCCATTCAGTGTGATAAACATTAAAGATACTAATAACAACAATATTGGCAGAGGGGTAAAGAGAGAGGGTATATTCAATTTGATCAGAAATTACATCTAAAAGATTGAAAGAGAAAGATGATATAGTGAAAAGGTACTAAGCAGAAGCACATAAAAAGGTTTTAAAAGAAAGGAGTTAAACCTGATTACACGACAATTAGGTGAATTGATGCGTGTGTATGCCCCCAAGCCAAGCATGTGACTATTGGAGTCTTTGGGAATCAAAGGATAGTACCCATCAACACTGAGACGCTAAGATCAGAAGAAGGAATAGCAGAATTTAAATCAGTCTCACTAAGAGCAAGCAAGTCTGGTGATTTTTTGTAATTTTTTGCTTTTGCTAGGTAAGATTTAACTGATGAAAGATTGCTTCATAGACCACGAATATTAGTAAAAATATATAAAAACAGTTAGGTTAAAAAGTAAAAGTTATATTAAAACAGTTAGGTTAAGAAAAATAACTTGATTATTTTTCTTAAAAGTAACGCTATTAAAGAAAGTAATCATGTTTTGGCATGGTCTTTTTAAAAATCACTGTTTAATTGCTTTTTATTTTAAACATATGCTTTTTATAATAAATAAATAACTATCAATCACAAAAATATTTGGAAAAAAAATTGCTGAAGTAATGCAATCATTTTGAAAAATTGCTAAAAATACAAAGCAAATTTTAAACTAAAATAAACAATCCACAAACTTAAAAAAGAATAAAATCAAAAAAAATATATATATATATATAAAAATTAAACTAAAAAAATAAAAATGTTGAAGAATATCAAAATAAATAGAAGAAAAACCCAAAAAAATCAAAACATTTATTATTTAATGTAAAGCTAACTGTAAGCAAAAGTTAAAAGAAAAAATTTATCAATCTTTATCATTCTCTCCCATGAATAAATAGACTAATACAAGGGTAGATATATAGTGAGGGGAGGGCCATGAGGGTGTCTGCCCCCCCCCCCTACACACACACTTCTCTTCAGATTTTTTTTTTTTTTTAAGAAATCAATACATTTAACACAATATGATGTTAAAAAATGTAAGTAAAATAGGCTGTTTAAAGTGCCATGAAATTTAAAAAAATTGTGCGCAAATTTTAAATTTTATAAAAAAGTTAATAGGATTCAAGGGTGCATTCAAGGGTGCAACAAATCAACAAACGTGCACATGTTTGTTAAAAAAAAAGACAGAAAAACAAGCATCATGTTTCTTTACTTTTGCTTATGCAAATGTTGGCATCGTTTTTAAAAGCGCTAACTACCAAAACTTCCATAGCACCGTGGCCATAAAAATTAACATATAAAAATTAGGAAACAGAAATTGTCAAACTAACATAAATTAACAAAATAATTATAAACAGTTGGGTTAAGAAGAAAGTAGAACAGAAATCAAGAAAACTGTTTTGTTAATATTTTTTAGTATATGTATAATATCAAGGAGTACTCAAAGTTAACTGTAATTTTCATAAAATGAATCATTTCAAACAAAATACATTTTTACTTTAAATATATTTATATGATGCATTATCAGAAACAATGTTGGAGAAAATTGAAATCAAAAAGCATTAAAGAAACTAAAATAAGTTCAAGAAAAATATTGCAAATAATTTGAAAAATCAGTCTGAAATGTTTAAAGAAGATGCTTCTTTTAAAGGGACCACTACAAAGTCAAAGGACAGTCAAGTCAAAGGACAGTTACTCTCTGTAAATCTTTTAAACAAAGAACGACAATATTAAGTTTGTCTTGTTAGGTTGACATAAATTCATTGACAGATTTGTTTTTGTTATTTGCTGAGATTTATTAATTGTAATATGCCTGAAGTTTACTGTTTTGGGATTTTAAAAGCATTTCTTAATTATTTAAAGCAATATATTTTTTATTGAAAAACTTGACTGTAGTGGTCTCAAAGACTGTAGTCCCTCAAAGGGACCACTACAGTCAAGTAGTAAACCCCTCTAGAGCTACTCATTATTTTATTTGATTTTATAGTTTGATTTGAAACTCTCTCATGACCCTAAACTTCAAAACACAAACCTTGTTAAACCAAGTGTTTGTTCACTACTGCAAACTTTAACTGCAAACTTTGTCAAGCCAAGCGTTTGTTCACTACTGCAAACTTTAAGGACTAATGAATAAGTCAGTAGCTAGAATCAATGTGCTTACTTTTTTTAGAAGAGATAAAGGTGCTGGCAAAGATAAAAGAGAGTACAAAAGTTTAGAAAAGTACAAAGATAGAAGGGAATACAAAATAAAATTAAAAGCATTTGAAATTTCAGTAAATTATTTAAATGATACAAATATCAAACAAACCTGGAATGTAATTGAGTTACAAAATTAACACGTTGTAGTATCTACAGAACCAAAATGCAAGTAACTGTATCAACATCACAAAGTTTATTCATTTAATAAATTTATCAAACAAATCCTAATTTCAATTTCCATACAACTAAGTAGACAGAAGACTACTAGAGCAAAACTAACTAGTGAGTTTGACATGCTAGCCAATAAGGCCAGGCGGTTAAGATTTTTTTCGGTTCGATTTTTTTCGATTCGATTTTAAACTTAAACCCATCGGTTCGGTTTTTTTCCGGTTCGGTTTAAAACAAAATTTGGTTCGGTTTGGTTCAGTTCGATTAAAAACAAAATATGGTTTTAAAGATAATTATTTATATATATATTTTACAACTTTAAAATATAATTTTTTTAAAAATACCCAATTATAAATTAATTTTTATTTTTTTAATGTTTTCTTTTATGTAAACAATTTTCTCGACATTTTCAATGGCCAATGTGGTTCTTCTGGCGGTTACGACATTACCGGCAGTTGAAAAAACTCTCTCTGATGTTGCAGAAGTTGCTGTTATACATAGGTATTTTCGTGCATAATCAGATAGAATTGGGTACTGTAACTTCATTATTTTCCACCATTCTAAAACATTTGTTTTTTCGTCTGCTGTTTCGGCTCCTAAATAATGCTCAATTTCTAAACTCAATTTAGTTGTCGTCGAAGCGCTGCGTGCTGAAATATCTTGTTTTAGTCTTTTTTTAAGCAACTCGTGGTGATTAACTTTAGTATTTGGATTGCTTTCATTGTCTATTTTACTACTTGTGATTGGAAGTTTTTCTTTTTTTTTTGCTTTTTCCTGCGTCAATAATGCTTCTTTTATATCATCAATTTTTTTATATTCAATTAAATGCAGGCCTTTGTAACGCGGATCTAAAAAATTAGCATAACAATTAATCAGCTGCTCAGCACCATTGAGAGGATATCTTTCCTGTAGTTCACTTATCAGCATTTTTATAAAAATTCTTGTTGCTTTGTCTTTGTGATTTTGCTGGGCAAGTAGTTCTTGGTGCAAGGAATATAATTCAGGTACTACATCTTGGATTGTTGATCTTTAATCAGCTGATAAACCTACTCAAATGTTGTAAATTTTTTCAAGAAACGGCATGCTGTATTCTAATGTCTTCCATTGATCATCTGAGGGGCATGACCTTTCAAATTCTTCATTTGATTTTGCAAGTGTTTTGATCGCTTCTTTGAGTTGAAGGACTGACTTTATGCACATGTACTCAGAATTCCATCGTGTTGTACACGAACAATCAATTTCTTGGCCTTAATTCCAAGTTCTTCGCATGCACCTTGAAGCTTAGCAGTAGAGAGATAACTTCTATGTGCGTGTGATGCTAAATCTGTGCAGTTTTTAATTGCTTTTGAAAGTTCAATTGAATTTTTAATTGCTTTAAGAATAACTAGCTGGATTGTGTGATCGTTGCAGCGCAACTCTGAGTTAATTTCATCACTTTCTTTAGCAGCTAAAACAATGTTGCTGCCATTGTCATTAACGCAGGCTCTGTGCACTTCTTCATTTAAGTTCAAATTTATTTTTATTTTTTTTCTGTGGTTTAATAATACTAAACTTTCATAAATAAAGTTTATTAAAAAAATATAAAATTAAGTTTTATAATTTTTAAAATTTTTATATCGGTTTTTCAGCTTTTTTCGGTTTCAGTTCGGTTGATTATTTAAAATATTTTTATCGATTCGGTTCGATTCGGTTTTCTTAGTTCGGTTTTAACCGAAAGAACGATTCGGTTCGGTTAACCGCGTGGCCTTACTAGCCAAAAGGTTTTTAGAATGTTTAGAATTGTTAAATGCTTCAGAATATGCTGAAACCAAAATTTAAAATAATATCTGGATTAAGCAAACACATTTTGATTATAACTTAAAACAAAAACAGAGTCCACCATTTGGAAGTATTAACCATGGTCATCACATTATTAAATTAGTTACAATCATGCAAAGTGTATTGACAAAATTGATTTTAAACAAGAAAATTTACTAGTAGTGTTTTTTTTAACAGCTAATGTTTAACATTAGAGTAAGCATAAAAAAGCAAAAAAATTTCAAAACTCATTGATTTTACCTGCTTTGTTAGCACCCTTTAGCTCTTCACCAGGATATAGTGGAAATGGTTCCTTAAATAAAAAAAAATTAAAAAAAAATTTTTCTTAAATGCTTAAAAGTTGTGTACACAAGAAAAGAAACTGTACACAAGATATTTTGTACAGTTTCTTTTCTTGTGTACACAACTTTAAAAACCAGGTTTGTAAATAATACTATAACCAGAGCAATACTTTATTTTCAATTTTAGTTTTAGTAGTTTTTATATATTATTTAGTGCCAAATGTTCACTTGAAAAAATTAAAGATAGATTAAAAATAAAATAGTTTCTACCACATTTTAATTTTATTTCCAAATTGCTTTAATGTTTATTAAAAACCTAGAAACAAAATTGGTTTATTGTTAATTAAAAAAGCCTAGGAACAAAGTTGCTTTAATGTTCATTAAAAGAAGTGATTTATTAACTTTATATTTTGTGACTTTCACTTTTATAGAGATTTTGAAATTTAAAATTTTTTTTGCACTGAAACTAACAGAAGCTGTTACTATGACCACTTTTAGAGTTTTTATCTTTAACTCTTTCTTGTCTTAGCTCCTAAATTTTATGGTTATGATGCTAAACTGATCCTATACTGGTGCAGATGAGGCTTCTTTAACACAATAAAAGCAATTTACATAGATGGAAAACTCTGATATAAAACCTGTTCTATACACGAAAAGTTAAAATTGATAACTCATGTTACACGAACCAAAATGTAAAATACGGAGCACCACAAGGTACAGTCCTGGGTCCAAAACTCTTTAATATCTACATGAGACCCCTTTACAAATATCTGAAATATAATCAATGTTAAAACTTTTGGATACTCAGATGATCATCAAACTCTAAAAGCATTCCTTTTTTCCATCTCAATATAATACACTTGTCTTAGATATACCGAAATGTCTTGAATACATATCTAAATGGATGAGTGAATCATTCTTATGTATTAACCAATCCAAAACAAAAATATTAATTATGGCACCACCTATCATTCAAAAAGATATTATTATTAAAAGTACTTTTATTAACAAGCAATGCATTAGATTTGTTGACTCAGCAAAAAGTTTAGGGGTGATACTTGACAATGAATTATCTTTAATAACACAAACAAATGAGATAAAAAATAAAATAAAAAATAAAAATAAAAACTGCTACAATATATTGCGCAAAATATCCAAAATAAAACAATTCTTATTTCACAAAGATTTGTGCACCATAGTATGTTCACTAATATTTGCACAGCTAGATTAATGCAACTCCCTTTTAATTGTGACTTTTCAATTCCAACTTTGGAATTGATAAGTCACAATTAAAAAAACTGCAGTCTGTTAAAAATTGTGCAGCAAGAATGGTATTTAAAACTAGAATAGAATATCATGTAAACGACCAGGAATTCAACAAATTGCATTGGCTGAAAATTAGAGAAAGAATATATTTCAAGGTTCTTTTAATAATGCACAAATCTAATATTTAAGAAGCACCAACATCTTAACTCACTACTCAATGTCAGAAAGAACACTAAAATTAAAGGAAAACAAAATGCAGCAATCGTTTTGGTAATAGAGCTTTATCCCACTATGGTCCTAAACTTTGGAATATACTTCCAAATATTATCTGTTACAAAAAAAACACAACTATTTATAAGAAAAAACTAAAATCTTATTTAATGATGAATGGTAAACTATTCCAACAGAAAACTTTTGAAAGTTGAATTATAATCTCTTGAACATGAATATTAAAAATTTTACTTATATAGTAATTTGTTGAACAGCTGAGCAAGAGTTTTGCCAACTTTATACACTATTCTGGCAAAACACAGTAGCTGTGGGTAAACATATGTATTCTATTGTGGATAAGCTCTAAAACTTTGTATAGTAATCCTCCTAGTAGTTCCACCAAAAATACTCAGTCCTGGTTTGCAAAACAGGTTAACAGTGGTAAAAAACCACTTCATAATGTTATATTCAAATAAAAATGTTTTTACAGGCATTACATAATTTTACTTCAGTATATAATACAGTACAAAGTATACAATTTTCCTTCATGTTTATAAATGTTTATAAAATTTGTACACATCAGCTTGTTTAGAGCTAGGTAATTCCAGGAAAAAAAAAAAAAATTTTTTTGTCATCAATCGATGTTCATAACAAAATGCAAAATTTAAGCTTTTAACTCTTCAAAAGTTCAAATGGTTTAAATGTTATGATGTTCATAACAAAATGCAAAATTTAAGCTTTTAACTCTTCAAAAGTTCAAATGGTTTAAATGTTATGATGTTCATAACAAAATGCAAAATTTAAGCTTTTAACTCTTCAAAAGTTCAAATGGTTTAAATGTTATGATGTTCATAACAAAATGCAAAATTTAAGCTTTTAACTCTTAAAAGGATGACACTTGGTTCAAATGATGTTCATGACAAAATGCATAGTAAAAGCAAACTGTCAAAATGTTTAAACATCAAGTCAAGAATCAGAAGAGAATGAGATAGAGATAAAAATTATGCTGAAGTCAACATGATTATTGATTAACAGTTTGCTGTGTGAGCTTGAAGTGTCTTCTCTAATATTTATTTCATGTAGAACCTCTAACAAGTTTTCATTAAAAAAATAAAAAGGTAGTTAAAATAGTTTTTGAAAAATTTTTAACTGCTCTGGATGACACTGAATCTGATTAGATGCACCAACATCAAAGTTCTACAGGAGATTCAAATCAAAGCTAACAATCTTCCTTGTTGAATGTATAAATGAAAAACCTAAAGAATATAACAGCAGGTAGCAACTTTAAATTTTGAATTTTACTCCAAAATCATTGTCTATCGGAAAAGCACCAGAAGAGTTTTTAGTTTTCAAAAACAAAATTCAAAGTCAAAGTTGTTACACAACCAAGAAGGCATCAAAATTCCTGATGAGGCTAAAAAGAGTAAAAAGATTGATCTGACCATAGTTAGAAGGGTCATCACAAAAGAAAAACAGATTAAATTCACAACAAGAAAAAAGTTGTAATAATTCAGATAAGCACATGTTGAATAATATTGAAAAGAGTTATGGAAAACACACTTACAAGATCATGACAAGAATGTTGCCCAGACCACAAGCTGCAGAAAATTTTAGGAGAGAAATAACTTTTTTAAAAGTTGGATGTATAATGTTTGTCTGGGGTGTTGAGTAGGTGTCTGGGGTTTCGGAAAGTGTATATTTTTAAGATTAGAGAGATAAATTAGAGGAAAGGTTCTTTGCATATAGACCTGTATATAGGAGAGGGAATGTTACACTTGCCATTATTGATGACAGTATCATTACAATTTCTGAAGAAGGAAAAAATCTTATATGTCTTAAAACTAACAAGGAAAAAAACTTATATGTCTGGCTGAATCAAAGAATATATAAGCAATAGAATCTTCAGAAACAAAATAAATCAGCCCAAAGACAATCACTAAGAAAATGACAAAAAGAATTGCAGTCAGATACAAAGATAGATACATAATATTAGATACAAAGGTCTTACCATAAGACAGAAACGATGCAGGCAATTTTTTGTAGATTTCAAACACTTTAAGATCGGTAGTTAGGTCAACATTACCGAATGCCAACCGAAATTCTGAGGGCTGCTAATTACTGTCATAATATTGATTTGCCATTTGCTTTTTTTTAAGTCTAATCAAGACAGATATAAAAATGATCCAGGGATATAGATTTCCCTCAGTCTGAAAGATATTTTATATGCTATTGATATGCTAGCACATTTAAATAGGAGTTTTTTAGTAGTCTTCTGAGATTTTTTTTTCAAACAAATTCACTTCCAACAAGACTGCAAGCAACCACTAATTAGAGTTGGAAGTTATTGGAAAAGAATAGATGAAGATTGTAGAGCAAGATAACAATTGATAGACGATTTAAAGGATTGCAAATTATATGAATCAGGAAAGCAAGATGAAAGAAGCGAATTCCAAAGAGCTGATGTTCAAGGAAAAAAACTAGACGAATAAGAGTTTTTTGAGCACTTAGAAATAGTCACAGAGAAAGGATAATACTTAATTGAATGACGAGTAACACGAGAATGAATTTTAGTAGACGGCACAAGAGACGCTAGCTTTTTAAAGCAGTGCCCATTATAGTATTTGTAGAAAAGAGAAAAAGAAGCAACATTACGACAAAGTGATAATGGTTCGAGGTTAGCTGGAAGAGCAGGTTCAACTATGTTTACAATGCGTTTCTGCACCTTGTCTAAAAGAAAAAGGGCATCATTAGAAGATCCACCCCACATTTAGCAACAGTATTATATACAAAGCCGGATTTGAGATTTATAGAGATAGAGGATAGAATCTGGAGTAAGAAAGGTTCGAGCTCGATAGAGAGATGCAACGTTAGCTTAGCAGATACTAATTTTGCAACGGATTTGATATATGGTTTCCAAGAAAGATCTGAAGAGTTAATCCTAGAAGATGAAGAGTGGATGACTCATCAAGTACATTACCATTCATAAATATAGGAAGATCGAAATTATTGCAATAACGATTTGCTGAAAAAAATTGAATTTTATCTGAATTAAAGTTTACCAGCCAATGTGAGCCCCATGCTGTAGCACAAGTGAAATCCTTTTCAAGCTCAAATACCCCCTCTATGCAATCAGAGAGTGTTGGCTTCTTATCATGACAAGAATAAATGCTAGTATCATCAGCGAACAATCCCACCTTAGATGTGAGAATATCTAAAAGATTGTGAATGTAAATTAAAAAGAGTATAGGGCCTAGGATAGAACATTGAGGAACCCCTGAAGTTACAGAGTAAGAAGATGAGTGCTGTCCATCAAGGACAACTTTTATACTACAATTGGAAAGGAAGGATTCAATAATCTTAAATATATTACCAGATACACCGTAAGAAGAAAGCTTATGGAAAAGACCAGCATGCCAAACATTATCAAAAGCGTTAGAAATTTCAAGAGCGACGGCCTTAATCTCTCCACCTTTATCTAATGCACAATAAAACCTATTGGTTATTACTGTTAACAAATCAGCTGTAGAACGAGAAGATCAAAATCCATATCGATGATCAGAAAGTAAGTTATTAGATTCAAGATTAGAGATAAAGTCTTTGTTAATTAAAGACTCAAAAAACTTGCTTATGATAGGAAGAAGACTAATGGGATGGTAGTTAGACGAATCAGATCGCTCGCCAGAATTTTCGAAAAATAGGGATAACAGATGCCGCTTTCCAGCAGGCTGAAAAACAAGACTCTGATAAGCACTTGTTAAATAGTTTTGAAAGTATAGACGCCAGCTCCAGAGAACACTTCTGCAAGACTATAACAGGTATGTTGTCTGGACCACAAGCTGTAGAAGAGTCTAAGCAGGAAATCACTTTAGGTACAGAAGCTGGAGTGATATGAATGTGAAACAATGGATCAACCTGTTTGACAACTAAACCAGGTAGAACGCAACTAGTGGAATCAAGAGATAATATTGATGAAAAGTTCTTAGCAAACAATTCAGATTTGTCTTTAGGTGAGGCAAAAAAGTCTGAACAATAGAGGTGGAATAACAGATTTGCCCTTATTATTGATACTATTAAAGATACTCCAGAAGTCACGAGAGCCTAATTTTTGTGAAGAATTATGTAATTTCATGACCTGAGAATAGCAGGCTTTGGCGTTAGACAAAACCTTTTTATAATGGTTTCTAGCCGTAATAAACAAATGTCTGTTTTCTAGAGAATTGTTTTGCTGATAGATATGGAAGAAATGGTTTCAATTGGCAATTTCAGCAGCACAATGTGAGGAAAACAATGGAGAAAAGTGAGGCTTGACCTGGAATCGTCTAGTGAAGCTTGACCTGGAATTTTTACATAAAGTAACTTAAATAATTTAAGTTACTTTATGTAAAAATATTGAAAAACCACAATTATATATTTGAAAAAAATTATTGAAACAAAAATATAAGACTATTTTATGTATAAAGGATATCTTTTCACCTGGTGTAATCGAACCTCTTCCTGTGCAAATTTTAATTCTGCTTGTTTTCCATAGATAACAGGAAGTCTACAAATGAAAGTTAAAAGTAAAATAAAATTTAATCTTTTAATGAAAAATATAATAAAATCTAAACTATTGATAAATAACTTCAAGCATAAATTTAACTTCAACCTAAAGTTTACTTGCAACATAAATTTAACTTCAAACCGAAAGTTTACTTACAAAATCAAAGTTAACTTCAAGCCTAAAGATAACTTTAAGCATGAATTAGATTTCAAGTTTAAAGTTAGCTTCAATAACCAAGTAAACATCAAGCATAAAGTTACCTTCAATTTACTATTTAGGAAATAAAAGATAGCAGAACTGTTTCTGCTAACTTTTATTTCCTAATTTATGTGAACAAATAATGTATATTATATTTGTCAATGAGTATTTAGCTAATATTAAAAAAATTTAAATTTAGCTGCTAATAAAAAAAATTACCAAGTCTTGTTTTAAAGTGTTAACCCGCCGTCAATTTATGTACACGTTAAGCAAACTATATACCTCTTAAGCAATTTCCCTTAAGCAACTTTTTATCATTTTTTAACATTTAAATTATTCTATAAGCAGTAAGATAAAAAAAGTAATTAATTTTACAAAAAACCACATTAACTTTTAAATGATGATTATGTTAAAAAGTTTGTTACAAAAGTTTGAATGATAATTATATTAGATATATACGCTATTTACTAAGGAAAATTTTTGTAAGGTTAGGTTACCCTGCAACTGCTAACATCTAACCCAGTAAAATCTGCTTTATGTCCTGCTGCCTTGTAGGTTACAACTTTTTAGGCAAAGACTGGGAGATGCAAACTCCGACTTAAAATACCCCCAGCCTTGAAGCTCTTGGTTGAGTAAAGGCTAGAGATGGTGTCTTCATAAAAATACTCATCTTGCAGATGAGTATTTTTCATAAGATGAGTATTTTTCATAATCTTCATAAAATTGCAGATGAGTATTTTTCATAATCTTCATAAAAATACTCATCATGCAGATGCTAAATGCATTCCGCGACTGACTTGTAGAAAGCATCCAAGGCAAAGACTTAAGGGGTAAACAGATTCTATCTGTTGACCAGCCTCGCACCCCTTGGGCAGTTTAGGATATTGAATGCTGGATCTTCTTGACTCAATGCATGGGTTTTGCTTCTGTCTCTGTTTTTATGACTTGGCAACTCATTCTATTATCTCCTGTTGAGGGTACAGCTCTAAAACTCAGTTTTATGGTTCTGAGGCCAGTTGGTAGTCAGGTTTCCGAACTATGTGGTAGCTCTCAGAAAGACTGATTCCATCAACAGCTAAAAAATATCAAAGTGTTAACAGTGCCATGTTGCACATGGATGGTGTTCCTGTTTGTACTTTTAGTGTGCATTGCGAAGGCCACATTTGGAGCCCTTTGTTACGGCTTAGGGTTTATTAATAGCAATGAGGCAATTGCTTGGGCTAAACAGTGTACTGAGTACTATCTATGCTTTGAGTTAAGTTCTTTAACAAATTTAAAAATGAATAAAGTACCAAAAACTTTAAAACACAAAAAGACCATTGACATCATTAAGTTCTCTAAACCTATCATTCAGTAATATTCGTGGTCTTTGAAGTAACTTTTATTCTGTTGAGTCTTATCTCTTCACCAGACCTACTTGCTCTTTGTGAGACTAATTTCAGTTCAGCTGTCTCATCTTGTGATCTTAGTGTTGATGGTTATCTTCCTTTAATTCGTAAAAACTCCAATAGTCACATGGTTGGTCTGGGCATTTACATTAATAAGAATTTGCCCAATTGTTGGGAAACTAGGTTTGAATCCACAGACTATTCTTTTATGTGCTTTCATTTAGCACCACTTCATACTATCGCCTATTTCATTTAGCACCACTTCATACTATATCGCCTATATTTGTTCTATATTGCTCTCCTTCATCTCAAGACTGCACTCTTTTCGATGTTATTTCTGATCAAATTGACCAAGCCTTCTCTCTTTATCTATCAGCCAATTTTGTAGTTGTTGGTGACTTTAATGCTCATCACACTGAATGGTTTGGCTCTAGTGTCAGTGACTCTACTGGTGTAAGGCCCTAAACTTTTGCCTTTTTCAATCTCTAACTCAAATAGTCAATTTTCTAGCTCCCTTTCCAGACAACCCAAATCATTTACCTTCTCTATTTGACTTATGTCTTGTTTCTGATCCTAGTCAGTGCTCAGTTTCTCCACATTCACTCTTAGGTGCTTCTGGTCACAGTTTGATCTTTCTAAAACTATTATCTCATTCTTCTTCATCATCTAAATCCCCCTACCATCGTACCTCTTACAACTACATTAAAGCTGACTGGGATTCTTTCCATGATTTTCTTTGTGATGGCCCTTGGGTAGAAATCTTTCATCTTCCTGACGACAAATGTGCTTCTTACATAACTTCATGGATTCAGGCTGGCATGAAATCTTTTATTCTCTCTCAACAATTCCAGGTCAAGCCTCACTCTCCTCCTTGGTTCTCCTCACATTGTGCTGCTGGAATTGCCAATCGAAACCATTACTTCCATATCTATCAGCAAAACAATTCACCTAAAGACAAATCTTCTACAGCTTGTGGCTCGGACAACATACCTGTTACAGTTTTGGAGAAGTGTTCTCTGAAGCTGGCTTCTATACTTTCAAAACTATTTAACAAGTGCTTATCAGAGTCTTGTTTTTCAGCCTGCTGGAAAGCGGCATCTGTTATCCCTATTTTCGAAAGTTCTGGCGAGCAATCTGATTCATCTAATTAGTCTTCTTCCTATCATAAGCAAGTTTTTTGAGTCTTTAATTAACAAAGACTTAATCTCTCCTCTTGAATCTAATAACTTACTTTCTGATCATCAATATGGATTTTGATCTTCTCGTTCTACAGCTGATTTGCTAACAGTAATAACCAATAGGTTTTATTGTGCATTAGATAAAGGTGGAGAGATTAAGGCCATCGCTCTTGAAATTTCTAACGCTTTTGATAATGTTTGGCATGCTGGTCTTTTCCATAAGTTTTCTTCTTACGGTGCATCTGGTAATATATTTAAGATGATTGAATCCTTCCTTTCCAATCCAAATTCCAATATAAAAGCTGTCCTCGATGGACAGCACCCTTCTTCTTATTCTGTAACTTCAGGGGTTGCTCAAGGTTCTATCCTTGGCCCTCTTTTTAGTTAACATTAACAATCTTCCAGATATTCTCACATCTAAGGTGGCATTGTTTACTGATGATACTACCATTTATTCTTTTCTTGATAAGAAGCCAACACTCTCTGATTGCTTGGAGGGGGCATTTGAGCTTGAAAAGGATCTCACTTTTGCTACAGCATGGGGTTCTGCAAGGGGCTCACATTGGTTGGTGAACTTTAATTCAGATAAAATTCAATTTTTTTCAGCCAATCGTTATCGCAATAATTTAGATCTTCCTATATTTATGAACGGTAATGTACTAGATGAGTCATCCATATTTATCTTCTAGGATTAACTCTTACTTCCGATATTTTTTGGAAACCATATATCAAATCTGTTGCAAAATTAGCATCTGCTAAGGTTGCATCTCTCTATCGAGCTCGAAACTTTCTTACTCCAGATTCTATTCTCTATCTCTATAAATCTCAAATCCGGCTTTGTATATAATACTGTTGCTATATGTGGGGTGGATCTTCTAATGATGCCCTTTCTCTTTTAAATAAGGTGCAGAAACAGATTGTAAACATAGTTGGACCTGCTCTCGCAGCCAACCTCCAACTATTATCACTTTGTCATAATGTTGCTTCTTTTTCTCTTTTCTACAAATACTACAATGGGCACTGCTTTAAAAAGCTAGCGTCTCTTGTTCCGTCTACTAAAATTCATCCTCTTGTTACTCGTCATTCAATTAAGTATCATCCATTGTCTGTGACTATTCCTAAGTGCTCAAAAAACTCTTATTCGCCTAGTTTTTTTCCTTGAACATCAGCTCTTTGAAATTCGTTCCTTCATTGCCTGTAAATCGTTATCTTGCTCAACAATCTTCATCTTTTTTTTTCTAGTAACTTTCAACTCTACTTAATGGTTGCTTGCAGCCTTGTTGGAAGCGAAGATGTTTAATAAAAAAAAAAATCTAATCTCTATTAAGCTAATTAATTTTTTCTGAAATATTTAGTATCAGAAAACAAAATTGTTTATAGTTAATAACAATATTTTTTTTGTATACAAAGTTGTTAAACGAAACCTTAAAAAAAAAACCATAAAAGAAATATATATAATTAAAACTTTTATTTATATTTTCGCAAGCACAAGAATATTTATACAACTTTTGATTGCAATCAAAATAGTTTACTTAAATTTCTATTCAATAATAAAAAAATGAAATTTCCTTTAGTCTATTAGCAATTAAATTTGCTTTCACAATTTTATTGCTAATAGAATAATAATCTTTTAATAAATAAAGTAAATAAAATAACGTAAACTTTGTATTTGTTATTCGCTAATTTTTTTTTTAAAAAAATCATTTTTAGTTGCAAAGCCACAATTAGAAATTTAAGAAATAATCGTTTTAAAAAATATAACCTATTTTAATTCATTTATAAAAATGTTGAGAAAAGAAAGAAATTTGTTTATATCAAACATTTTTTTAAAGGTAATATTAAATTTAATTACTTAATATAAGTAGAAATTTGAATGAAAATAAACATTTAAAATAAGGCATGTAATACACAGTATGATAACACTATAAAAATTTTAACATTTAATTTTTATGCTGCTTTTAATTATTTCAAAACAATAAGGTTTCTTTTTTGCTTATTTACCTCTTCAAAGCTTGAGAGGGTTACTACAGTTGAGGAGACAACTTATATATTTCTTTAAATTTGAATTGAAACTCTTAAGGTCAAAACCTTATTACACAAAGCAGTTATGTAAAGAGACAGGTTGAGCACAATAGTTGCATAGATGAAGGATGAATTTGAACTTTGAACCTTTTTGTGAGTGGAGTGATAACTGGACTTGCATAAACTAGTAGATATGGGAAACTATATTCATTTACATAACTTTTGATGTGATGCTTTTTAATGTAAACATCAATTTAATGATGTATAAATTGTTTGATTTAAAATTTTTGGCATTACACTGGTAATGTGACATAACCCTTCCTTCATAAGCAAGAAGTACAGAGTTAAAACCTACCAGATCCTTCGCATGGCCGCATTTAACTTGCTGCCTTGTTACTGAACTTTAGGATTTTAAGATGTTAGCAATTTATATAAAAAATAAAATAAAAATATTTCTCTTAAAAATATACCAAATATTTATGACACCATATGAGTAATTTAGAACTTGGGATACTACTTACTTAAAAATCAAAAAATATTAGAGAAGACTGATTTATAGACTGAATTAAAAGATAAATATTTAAAAAAGAGCTCACTATATAAATTAATTCCTAAATACAATTTTAAAAATAAAATAACTAAGATTCATAAAATAAATTTGTTTCTTTTTTGGTTTACTTTTTAAACTAAATTCAACACACAAAAAAAAGTAACCTTAATTTAGTAACATTACTAAATTAAAGTTACTTAATAATATTCGGTAATTAGAAAAACTAATTAAATAACTTACTTCACTGGATTTGCAACTACACAATAATGGCCAGGAGGAATAACAACAAAGGAGGCCGGGCCAAAAACAACAACTTGATTTTCTTGTAAAATAAGTGATGATGGACCTATCTCAACATATGTAATGTTGGAATTCTGAAATTATTCAATCAAAAAAATTTACATTCAAACCAATATTGTATTTCATATTATTATAATGTAATTTTAAATATATTATCAATGCAATTCATAATAATAATATATTATATATTTTTGTATAATATTTCAATATTAACTATTTTTTTATGAATAAGAATAACCTAATACACAATTAATTTTTTATATCATTTATTTTAAGAAGAAATTTATATACAATATATTTAAAAATATTAAAGCCTTATACTGGTACTGGTATATATAAAATATATTGAAGATAAACTAAATAAAGATAAAAAATAAAGGTTCACTGATTCATTAATTTCTGCAAGTGATGTAAACAAACTAAAAAAAAAATGTATGTTTTTTCAGTAACACCGTTGTCTTGAGTAATGTCTTGAATAATTTTAAAAGATTAAAAATTTGAAAACCATTTAAAAAAAGATAAGGATCACACTCATTGAAAGTGATCACTTTAAATCAATACTTTGATGTGAGATCATTTTAAAAAAAGGGGGTTTATTGTAAATAAAATATAAATAGAGTTACTCAAGACTGTTTTCCTGTTGGGATTTTTTCATTTTGTGTGCTTTAAGCACAATGAGAGTATAAAACACCCTCGTTTAAGAGTTTGGGAGAGAGAAAATGGTAAGTCGTTTATTTGATTTTTTTAAATATTTTTTAATAAAAACTTTTATAGTAAAATTCTATCTTCCTTCAATTAATAAAGCACTGGTATAAAATATTAGCATTATGTCCTGCTTTAATGTAGAACACTTATTTCTATTCTGCACTAGCATAATAAATAAACAGAAAGAAGTCATGAATGGAATGTTTACAATTTTAACCAAGTGCTATTGGAAACGCAACTTGAATATAAACATTTGCAAATAAATTGCAAATAGAAAATTACTACATAAATGCATTGTGAATAGAAAATATTTATAAGAAAATTGAAACTTCAGAACATTTTTAATGTTGCAAAAATGCCAAGTAAAATTTATTTGATTTAACGTTTGTAACATTCGACACATTGTTTATAATAAAAATAATTACTCAACAGAAATTTTTAAATTCGTTTTTGTATAAAGTATAGGTTTTTATTTAGTATTATTTATCTTAAATAAAATTAATGACCGTAATCAAGCGCATTTCAAAAGGAAACAAAGTAATGTTGTCAATATTTACTAAATAGAAAGTGGAAGATTTATTGATTATATAGAAGTGGAAGTTTTTAGAATGAAAATTACCAACAGAATTACATATGTAAATGAAATATGCTGCAAAGTTTGTTCCAAAAAATAGGGAAGCTATATGGCAAGGTTGTAAAGGCTTGTTAGGACAAGCTGCTTTACAGTTTATTAAAGGGACAAACTTTATGACAAACCACACATTTCAAAGACATTTAAAAAAAGCATATTACCTTACTGCCATATGTTAGAGGAGAAATCCTCAAATGAGCAATGTTAAACATCCCTCTTCGTTAATTATTGTTATTGAAATAAAGAATTATTATTCTTAGTTTCAAGAATTTAATTTCTTAACTTTGAACAGTGGTAGAGCATTTTGTTGGTTGATAATAATATTCATAAAAACATACCAAAAATCAATCTAACCATAACAAACAGAATGTTTTTGAACACAATATTCATTATTTAATTTTCTTTTGTTATGATTCAATTAAGATAGATACCACATACAGTAAATGTTTGAAGAGAAAATGTACTTTTGTAATTGTTTTGATTCTTGAATGAAAACATCAATATTGTCTTCTTTAAAAGTTTTAAATGACTTGTAAACTGTGCATATGAAATGGCCCTTCAACCAACTATACCATGCAAAAACTTTGAAGTTATTGTAAGTATGGATGTTTATCCATACTTACGTATGGATTTTAAATATACCATACGGAACGTATGGATTGGACGGAACGTATGGATTGGACGGAATGTATGGATGGAACGTATGGACATATGGATGGAATGTATGGACGGAACGTATGGACAGAACGTATGGACAGAATATACGGAACGGACGGACGTATGGATGGACAAACGAACGGACGTATGAACGGAAAGGACATAAGGACGTAAGAACGGAAAGGACGTAAGACGTAAGGACGTAAGAACGGAAAGGACATAAGTCGTAAGGACGTAAGAACGGAAAGGACGTAAGGACAGACGAACGAACGGACGGACGTATGGACGGAACGTATGGACAGAATGTATGGAACGTATGGATTGGACGGAACGTATGGATGGAACGGACCATACGGAAGTATGGATTTTAAATAAAGAATTGAGTTTAACAACATAATAATTAGCAATAGTTGTGTAACATGTTTCCAAATTATTAAATATTACTAATATTGTAAATTTAGCTTTAAATCAATAAGCATAATATATTATATACAATAACTATTTAGGTAAAGCACTGTAAGATCACTGATGTTAAAATAATGAAATGTAACAAAAATAGCGCTAGTGGAGGCCAAATTGAACTCATAAAATGTATTATGATGGCTGTGCGTGAAAAATGTACTAATATCCTAAAAGATGCTCAATTCTTCTCAATTCTGTGCAATGGTAGCCAAGCTCGAAAAACTAAGAAAGAAAAAGGGTTAGTTTTGACAAGTATTAAAAGAGACAACCCTCCTTTTTATATAGTTTTTGACCTACTTGATATGGAAAGGTGTAGAGGAGATTCAATTGTCAAGGAAATCAATAAAATTTTTGAAATCTTTTAAAACTAGATACCAATGAATATAAAAAAAATTATTCAGTGTAATGTTAGATGGATCATGCATAAACTATGAAAAACATTGTGGTATCATAGCGCAAATTAAAGCAGATAGAGAATGGCTACTTCCAGTTTGTTTTGTCAACCATAGAGTCGAACTGGCATTTAAAGAGATTTTTTCCAAGATCAGCAAATTAAAGAAGGTAGATGAAATTTACAATACAAATTTCTAACTACTTCGAAATTCGAGAAAAACAAAACAAGAAGTAATTAATGCATCTGCAGCTTTAGGTAAACTGTAATTTATACTTTATTTTATCATTCTGAATTCCAAAAATTCCCCAATTTAATTCATAGTAAAAACACATTTCAAAATTATGTTTCTTAGTTTACATGGCTGTTTTTCATTTTATAAGATAAATGTAAACCATTGAATTTGTTAAAATCAAATTAAATTAGATATTTTAGGTATTATGCATAACAGTCTACCAAAACTAAAAGGAACAAGGTTTGTCGGGCATCAATTTAGAGCTTTTAAGAATTTATTGGACATGTATAATTAATCATTTTAGATTTGAATGTTCTGAATGATGTAAAGGAACTCCTATATTTCTTAAATGTGAACTTGATGAAAAAGACTACATTAAATTCGAACAAATTACTGAAAATGCAAAGGAAAGTATGTTTATTAAATCAAAAGAACTATTACTAAAAAAGTCATACCTCTTAAGCGAACATCCATATAAAAAGCATATACCCCAAAAAATAGCAAAGCAAATAATGAAACTAGTTTTAAACCTATGTTACTATGATACCAAAAATCTAACAAACCATTATAATTTTTTGAATTGGTCCACACCTTATGCCATCTTTGAAGTTGATTCCATATATGGATATTATAATAACAACACATCTTTTGCAAATTAATATATATAGAATACAGCAAAAATAATATATATAGAATACAGCAGTAAAATAGAAAATACACAAGTTTTATGAAAAGATGTTTTAAAATAAATAATAACTTAACAAAAGAGCAGAGGAAAGCTTTTAGAGAAATTAAAAACAATGAAAATTCTGCTATACACTCATTTGACAATGGAACAAGTTTGGTAAAAATTAAACACTCTAAAGCTTTGGAAAAAATGTGTGAACTAATTGATCCAACAAAAATTATAAGTAAAAAGCCTAGTTACTTTATGTATAGGTTCTTTATTTGTACTTTATTTGTATACAGTGTCACCAATGTAAACATTGTATGTACTGAAATGATGTATCAGTTTAAAACATGTGTGTTAAGGTTCTTTAAATAGATAAAAGTAAAATAAAAAATTTATGCTATGTTACTAGTTACTTTTGGTAAGTACAAAAAATTTAAGATTTTAACTAGTTACCCAGTGGGCATAAAACGTGTTTAAAACATTTAAAATACATCTTAATAAGTGTTAATACGTTTTTTAGAGGTCCTAAATACATCTTTTGCCCACTGGGTATTTAAAAGTGTTTTAATTTTAGGGTAAGTTTGCATGATTTGAATACTTTAAAAAATACTGCATGATTTGGTGACTGTTTTGACATCTTTTATCTTTACAAGTAAAATTTTAATGGTTGTGAGAATTTATGTGCATACTAAGCAGCATAAAGACATTTCCAGTTTTGATAGCTTTAAAACTATTTTGATTAGTTTAGTGCAAGAAAAACAAACAAAGATCAACTTTAAAGCATAATAGAGCAAAATAATATCAATGTTTCTAACAGTTAAATTATTTTGCCTATCTAATCAGATTTTTTTTTTTTGGGACCAAGCAAATAACCACTCCGAATAATTAAAAAACCAAATATCTCTAGTAGGGCAAGGGCCGCTAATATTTGTAATGGCTTAACACAAAGCAGATCAATTTCTAAATTATAAAGATTTATTGATTATAAAATTTATCAAGATCAAGAATAGTAAGTTTTATAGTTTTTACATATTTTCTAAGATTTACACAGGAAAGAAAAATTCTCCTATTTATAAATATAAAAACTTTTTCATAAAAGTTTATGAATTCACTTTAAAAGCTAACAAAACCTAACAACAACAAAAAACATTTTAGTGTTTGTTTTAAAAGCAAAAGAGAGACTTCAACAAGATACAGATGCAAGATTATGGCTATGAATATCATTTGTGAATTTAAAATAGCTATTGAAGCACAATTAGTACAAAGTAGATAAATTTTAAGCTTTAAAAATTCAGAAAGACTAAAACAGAACTAAAGTCAGAACTAAAACTGTTGAAAATGAAATATTCTTAATAATTTATTTTAAATAATTATAAAACTTTTTGATAAATGAATGAACATTGTCCCCATATCTGTAAACCATAGCATAGAAGGTAATTAAAAATAGCATCCCAAATATTTTCAAAGGTTTTGTAATTGAGAAAACACATTATTTTGGTAAGCATTCCATTTGCTTGAATTAGTTTGCTTGATATGGATTTTATTTGTTGGTTGAACAGTAGATTTTCATTCAGCAATATGCCTAAATACTTAATTTTATTAACAATATTTTTTTTTGGATCATTAATTCACTAAAAGTAGATTTTTTTAAATGATTTTTTTTATCTTAAGGTATCAAATGCTTTTCGAAAATTAATAAACACTTCACCAGCAAACTATTTTTGGTTCAGAGTCTTACATATATTTTCAATTATATCTAGGAGTGATTGGTTAGCAGAGTACTTTTGGAATCTGAATTGCAGACTATATAAATTATTTAATAGATTAGTTTAAAAAGCTGAGTAAACTATTATAAATCAACTTTTCTATTAGTTTGCCATATAGGTTGCTGATTAAAGGATTTTCATTCCAGACACTTTTTGAGATAGATACAACTTCAAAAATTTAAGTTAGGAAATATTCTTGATTAAAAAAATTGATTTATTAAAATACTCAAAGAGCAGTTCAGTTTTTAAGATGAAATTTTTTATCTTATCTCAATAGGGGATATAAAAACTTGGGGATATAAAAAAAATCAGGATTTGGATATTCAAGGTAGTGGTTATAAGTGATCATTGGAAACAAAACTAAATTTTTTAAAGCAAATAATCCTTTCAGTAAATTTATAGAACAAAATAACAAATTTTTTTTCTATTTTTTATGTTGCTCACCTCCCAAAATCTGAGAAAGCTACTAGACACTAGATAATCAGTATCGAATCTCAGTTTATTGTCTGGTATCAGGGCAAGCACTGCCAGGGACATGGTAGTGACTTAAATTGGAACTTCTCACTTATGAAGTGAGTGCTCTACCACTACACTACTACCTCAACTAAATTAAACTAAATTTAGCTGTGGTACTACAACTAAATTTAAACCATTACAATAAGAATAAATTATAAAATTACTTTTATTTTGTAACTAAAAACAATGAGCAATAAAAAGAAGTCTTAAAAATTAAATGGCTTTTTTCAGAGAAATATCAAGGGCTATTGTTAGGCATTTTGTATCTTAAATTATAAACTATAACAAATTTCTGCAATCTGAATTTTCTTTTTTGAAAACAACTATTGATCTGGTCTGGTATTTTTCATAGCAGAACATAAAATTTTCTTTCTTAAAAAAACAAAAATGCAATATAAAAATAAATTTAAATAAATAAAAGTAAGAATAATAAACTTACCAAATCTAATATATGAGCAAATTCTAAGGGTTTTAATCTTAAAATATTAGCAGCCATTGTAGATTTTGTAATTTAAACTTAATTTTTATTACAAGTTTATTTTGTTAGTAACTACTTTTGACATCGGCACACCTATGCAGTTTTTACTGAAAAATCAATAAGCTTTGTTGTTATGACGTAATGAATTTTACGTTGAGGTAGGAAACACGGCTATTTTTTTCTTAATATTCTTTTTTTTACGCATCAGATATTCGTTTTACATTAAAATAGTTAAAATAAAAATTAGTTACACAATAAGAAATAATTAAAATATAAAATAAATATAAAAGTATGAAAAAAAAAAACGCGGATACTTGTCATGAGATTTGCTCGTAAATTACAAACCATCAAAAAAATATTGCAAATTATTAGGCGTTTAAAATATAAAAATATATCATCAAGAGACAAAACGATTTCTTTAAGCTTTTTCTTAAAAGAGAGATAACTCCATTCAAGAAAAAAATCAAAATGTTGTAAAATTATTTTGTTTCAAAAAGAAGCTCCACGAAACGAAATGCTTGATTTTTCAAAATTAGTTTTGAAAAAAGGTTGCCAAGTTTACCCTGTCATTTCTTAAATCGTATTTATTTTTATTTTTGAACCTGTATAAATTGGAGAAAGAAACCTGGGGTGATTTTTTTTTAAATTTGAACATAATTCAAAGTATGTTCAAAATATTAAGTAGATATATATTAGGAATTTTCATTTTAAAAGAGGCTTGGCATGAGTAAATCTGCACTTTAAATAAAAGAGGCTTGGCATGAATAAAATTAATAAAAGCAGCAACATGCTTCTCTTGACGATAAAGAGGCTCCAATTTAGATTTATTGGCATTACATCAATTGCAAGTTTTAAACAACTATGAATAAATGATAAATATAACCGAGTTAGACTACGTTTGTGTCGTAGATTTTATTAAAAGTTTAAAAAAAATTATCATAGACAATGTTTTGATTTAAAAGCTCTTTAAATAAATTTAAGTTAGTCACATAACACGTTTTTTTTTTAATCATTACTCTTCCGTGCATATTCAATATGTGGTAAGCGTGTACGTTAAAAAATATTGTAAAAGGTTTCTTAATTTTTATTTAAAAATATTTTATGGGTAAGCATAGCTAAGCTTTCCCATAAAATATTTATAAAAAAAAACTTAGTATTTATTTTATAAAATAAACACTACTCAACGCAAAATTTTATAGAGTAAGGTTTTTTAATTTTTTTATTAGCTGGCATAAGTGCAAATTGGCATAAGTGCACCAAAAGAATTTGCAAACATTGATATAAATGCGAATTGGCACAAGTGTGAACTGTCATGCATGTTGAACATGTCATAAATAACTTTCATACATTTCTAACTGTCATGCATGTCGAATATGTCATTGTGAATCAGTTGCAAAAATTGACATAATAGCGAACTGACATAAGTGTTCTAAAAGAAATGGCAAACATTGGCAAGTGCAAATTAGTATAAATGCGAACTCGCATAAGTGCGAAGCAGTTACAAAAACTGGTATAAGTGGAAATTGGCATAAGTGAAAACTAGCATAAGTGCGCCAAAAGAAATTGTAAACATTTGCATAAGTATGAATTAGCATAGCTGCGAATCGGCATAAGTGCGCCGAAAGCATTGTGCCAAATTTTCAATTTTATTCGGCACACTTACGCCAATTTGCACTTATTCCAGTTTGCACTTATGCGCATAAGTGCAAACTGGAATAAGTGCATATTGGCGTAAGTGTGTCGAATAAAATTGAAAATTTGGCATAACATTGGCATATGCCAATGTTTGCAAATTCTTTTGGCGCATTATGCTAGTTTGCACTTTTGCCAATTCGCATTTATGCCAATGTTTGCTATTTCTTTTAACGCACTTATGCCAACTCGCACTTTTACCAGTTCGCACTTATGCCAGTTTTTGCAACTACTTTGCACTTATGCCAGTTTGCACTTATAAAATTCGCTCAGCCTTAAATTTCGTGTCTGCATTTCATTTCTAGTTTAGTTAATTTTATTTCGCCGTTTTAAAACATTTAACAATGTACATTTAAAAAAATGTACAATAATAATAAAAAGTAAACAATTGGCTGGAGCAAGAAGAAGGCATAAATTATCACCGAGCCCCAATAGTATCGCTTCTAAATATCCGTATCATATAAGCAACAGCATTTAAAAGAAAGACAATTTTAAGATGTTAAGAAATAAAAAAAGTAATAAAAAAAATTATGATAAAAAATAAATAATCAAAATATAGTAATAAAAAAGACAAAATGTTTGGGTTATAAACAAAAATTCGAAATTAAAATAAATAAAAATTCTGTTGTAATATCATAAAGTATATTAAGGTGGTAGCAGCGGAAAAAGAGGCATTTTTTGAAATTTTTTGAAAATTTCAAAAATATATATTTTTGAAAACATTAAGGTGTCTTTTTTCATGGAAACTTGGTGCGATAAATAATCTTATGCATTCAAGCAAAATTTGACCTTCTAGATAAAGCTGTTTAAATTCTATGGCCATAGCAACCGCTTTAGCAACGACTATTTTTGATGTATCTCAGGATTGAAACCTGATCTACCCATCTACCAGGATTGAAACCTGATCTACCCAGTTTTCACGTTTAGCTTCTTTTTGTTTTTATAAACATTTTTTTTTATTCAGTCTTGAGGCTATACACTAAAGCTCTATACACTATATAAAGCTCTATACACTATACACTAACTATAAACTATATAAAGCTCTATACACTATACACTAAAGCTCTTAAACTGTTCTAAATTCAGAACATCTAAATAAAGGTTGTGTTATTAATTCTTACATCCTTCAGTTGAAAAAACCAGAATATTTTCAATTTACTTGGAATGGGTTCTGAAAAAAGATATAATAAATTACAATCAACAAAAAGAAAAGGGTTTGCTACAAAAACTTTAAATGCCAATATATCAACAATAGTAAACAATGAATTAAGTCAAAACAAATCAGCTTCTGGAAAAAAATTAAATATCTCATTTCGTAAAAGTGACCATCCGATTGTCACCACCGGGTGCAATTTTTTTATAGACAATGATATTTTTTTATCTCTTATAAATATAGTTGGACGATGCCCTGTTTGTATTGCAGCAATGAATATTGAACATCTCTTATCTTAGTTTTTCGAGGTTTCATGCACTGAATGTGATTAGAAAATAACATTTTGTTCTTCGAAAGAATTCAGTAGGTTGCAGTCTACATCAGGGAAAAAGAGTTTTGAAATAAATATTCAAACAATTGCTGTATTAAATAAAATTGGACAAGGTTTTAGTGAAATAAAAACATTTTGTTCTTGCATGAATATGCCACCACCAATGGCCAAAACAACATACAATGAAATTAATAGTGAGTTGCACAATGTTTATGAGCAAACAGCACAAGAGTCAATGAAAGAAGCTGCAAAACAAATACATTATAATAAAACTGTAGATGACTCTGTTGTTATTGATGCTAAAGTTAGTGGTGATGGTGCTTGACAAAAGAGAGGATACTCTTCCTTGAATGGTGTTGTTACCCTAATTTTAGAAGATAAATGCATTGACAATGAAGCTTTATCTAAAAAATGTAAACAGTGTGAAATGTGGGAACTGAAAAAAGGTAGTTTAGATGCATATAACAGTTGGAAAGAAACTCATGTATGTTCAATAAATCATGTTGGAAGTGCTGGATTTATGGAAGTTATTGGAATAAAAAGAATGTTTGCTTGATCTGTATGTCTTCATTGCCTAAGATACACATTCTTTATTGGAAATGGTGATACAAAATCTTTTGATGAAATTTGTAAATCAGATTCATATCCGGGTCATACCATCGCCAAAGGAGAATGTATAGGACATTTCAAAAAAGCGTGTTTTTAAAACTGCATTTGCATCTGCTGTTATTGCATGCAGTGATGGTGCCCGAGGAATTCTTCCAGTTTTTAAAAAACTAGGTATATAAAATGGGTATTTTATTGTAGAAGGTTTAAGAAAATCTTATATTCAGCGTGCCAAGCAATCTGAGAATAAGTCAACCAGCTCAGTAAAACAAAGAAGAAAAAAATTCTTGTAATCAGAAAAGGTTTTAATGATAAAAGATTGCAATTTTAAAATTTCAAGAGATTCTGATCATTATTCACTAAGTTGACCTTGTTGGAAAAAACATCAAAATAAGTTAAAAATCTGTTTATGACGTTTAATTAATGACGTCATCATTAAATATTATGCAATTAGTATTAATTGTTTTTTTTTAAGAGTTTAGAGTTTTATTTGCTGACATTCTGAGTCTCCAGTTATCAGGTAACTGAGATATAACCTTAATGTCCTACCCATACATTCTGTTACAGAGGCACATCCAGTAAATGTGGGAGTGCCTGTGTAACAGAATGTATGTAAGCCTCCAACTGAGCACACTTAGTCTGGTGACCTAATACAGTCAAAGGCTAGAGCTGTCATAACAAACCTGAGACAGGAAGCTTCAACATCACAGATATCTACAAGGAATATTATGGGGCAACATCTTCAGGGGCAGTCTAACGATGTTCTTGCCAGACTATCGAAACGAACTGATGTTGAGAGGAATGTTAGGCGAACCAGACAATATGCAAAAACCATTTTGCCTTCTCCAAAGTTAATGAACTTTGATATTCCCCCAGAATTTAATGACATTGTTTTATATGATTCTGAAAGGGCAGATCCACAGCGAATACTTGCTATTGGTAGCAATGAGTTGCTTCACTTTCTTGAAGGTGACACTTGGTTTAGAGATGGCATTTTTAAAATGGTTCCAGAAATGTTTTTTCTGCTCTATTGTCTTCATGACAAAGTTGGAAACTCGTTTCCTCCCTGTATCTACTTCTTGCTGCCAAATAAAACTGAAGGAACCTATCACAGAATGATCGTAGCACTCAAAGGGCTTGTGCCAAATCTACATCCATGCAAAATTCTTCTGGATATTGAGCAAGCAGCTATCTCCAGCTTTCGAGATGAGTTTGCAGCAGCAAATATTTCTAGATGTTTTTTCCACTTTTCTCAATCAATTATATGAAAGGTAGGAGAACTTGGTTTAAAGAGGGAATTTGAGACAAATGAGGACTTCAAAATTTTAGTGGAATCACTAGTTTCCTTGTCATTTGAGCCACTTGCTGAGCTTAATGAAAGATTTGAAGAATTGGCTCCAATGTTTTCAGACAATCCCCCAACAAATGACTTACTTCCTTACTTTGAGATTTCTTATGTCAGAGGTCCAAGGGTAGGTGGGGTGTTCCGGAGTTCCAGATTCCCACCTGCAATTTGGAATCATTATGCTGATGCATTTGCCTGTGCACCAAAAACGACTAACTGCTGCGAAGGATTTCATAATGCACTGCAGACACTATTTATGTGTTTACATCCAACCATCTGGACACTTTTCAATGGACTCATCAGGGACATGGCAAATTACCGTTTAACTGCTCAGAATGCAGAAGTCCTAAATCTGGAGAACTAAAGAAACAAGTATGTGCAGTTGGTAGAGAGAATGGTAGCCAAAGTCGCAAGCTTCGTTACCTAGGAGCAATCAGAAATATGCAAGTCAGATAGATATAAAAGCAATCAGAAAAAATAGCTAATCATAAATTTCATTAGAAAAAATTTCAGAAAAGTAACCAGCTCATGTATAAGTATGTAAAATAATTATGATTAAAGAGAAGATATATTAAATTGTAGCTTCAGAAGGTTTATATTAAATTATGTGTTTCATTTAAGCCAAAGAAAGTTAGATATTAATGAAGGGGATACATTTAAATGGTATCTCTACAGAGGTCATATTGGTTTGGTTCTCCTTTGCACCAACTCTGCTCGCTGTTCTTGAAGTTAGTTGTATATATCTTTAGGATATTATTGTAAAAGAGAATAGTCTTTAAAAATTAGTTGTAATTAGTGAAAAGTTTTAACACTGAGAATATTGCTAATTTGCTATCCTTTGTGCCTAATGTATTTTGAAAAACTATAACAAAGTAGAAAAGGGTAAATAGACTGTAAGAGGTAAAGAGGAAAATATTTTGTACCTATAATAAATTACAGTACTTATTACTTATGTACTGAACTGCCCGTGAACTGTATATAATATATATGGTGACAGGGCATTGGTAGAGAAAGAAGTTAACGCTTCCCTCTTTACCAATGATGCATAAGTGGACAACCACGGACCTCCAGTTCTGAAGCCAGAAATCTAACCACGGCTGCTATTATATATAAATATATATTGTTTTGAACATGCATAAATACATGGTATATGCTTGGGCGTTTGCTCTTTAGGAGAGGATGGGTTTTCATGTATGAACTAAAGAATATTTGTATCAGACATCTGAGGCATTTACCGTCACTTTTTTCTTTAAAATTTGGATTTCATCAAACTTAAAACAATGTTTTTAATGAAAAAATATTATGATTTTATTTTAAATATTATGGTACTTATTTTAACGTATTTTATTTAAAATTTATGAAAGGTTATTTTGTGTCAACAAGATAATTGTTATGCAAGGTAATTGTAACTAAAGTACGTATTAAGTTAAAGTAAAAAGACTAAATAAATTTAACAACCTACTCATTATTGGGGTATATTACTTTTTTATAGAAACTCTCCAAGAATGAAACTACTCATGCCTTATCAATCTGGCGAGAAAAATTGTTAAAAAAAAAATTAAAATAATAACATTAGTCTTATCGACGCAGTCATAATTTTATATTCCTAAAATATATTCAACAACCGATTTCTATATTGTCGGAGTTTATGATTCTAGTTATCAGGTGTTAAAAGTAATAAGGTTAATAAGCTTTTATAAATTTTCATATCAAAATTATATATTTCGTTTGAAACGATTGATACATCTGAATGGGCGACAATGACGTAAAAAACGTGACACAAAACACAGACTCCACTGACAAATACATAACAAAACTGTCACAACATACACACATTTAACGCAATAGTCTTTGGAGTTATAGGACAATAAGTAAATAAACAACTCTCGAAATTATTTATGATTAACATGGAATCTTTCCATATTTAGCATGTACTTTTGCAAGATCTACACCTTTATGACCACGGACGTGTTTGTAACGGCATTGATTCTCAAAAACACACCCAGTAGTACGCCAGAAGTAGCACTCATTTCCATTTACAGGTCCGCTAAGTTTACTTGAGTCGTTGCTAGATTCACTTATGGAAGACCTATATAATGAAATTAATATATATATATATAAATATATATATATATTTATATATATATATATATATATATATATATATATATATATATATATATATATATATATATATATATATATATATATATACCTATATAATGAAATTAATTTATATATATAAGTCTAAATCTAAATTTATATATATATATATATATATATATATATATATATATATATATATATATATATATATATATATATATATATATATATATATATACCTATATAATGAAATTAATACATATAAATAAATATATGTATATGTATATATATATTAGGGGTGCACCGATGCCTACTTTTGGCCGATGCCGATGCATCGGCCCTGAAACTGGATATATGATGGAAATATACACCTGAATGGAAATGCCACATTCCATTAATGTGACGATGAAAGCAACATTTTGAAATTGTTATTGTTGAAGTTTATTTTCCATTTATTTTTTTATTGTTCTCTTGACAATTAGAGCAATTACTTCAATTGAAAAGCTCGTTTTATAAATATTTACTTTCGTCATTTTGTTCGAATAAGAACGATTTTGTTTTTTATAAAGAATGAATGGAAGATTTTAATGCCGTTACTTCTAATAATTGGCAAGTTTTTAGCAAATGTCTCTCATCTAAAAAAGGAAAAACGACGCAAAAAAAAAAAAAAGTTCTATACAACGTAATTCATTCAATTCAAGTTTAACTTTTCTTTCTCTTTTGTTCTACTCTTTTATAAAAATAGTGCGCGATGAAATAAAAACTTTTCTTTCTTAACGTAGAATTAAATTTAGAGATATTATTAAATTAGAATTAAAGAAACAATGAGTAAAGCAACGAAAAGTCCAATCTGGGACTATTTTGATATTGATGAAAATAATCGCTCAAAAGCAATTTGTAAATTTTGCAAAATGAAAATATCAAGAGGAGGAACATCTGGCAAAAAAATGACAACATCTAATTTAAGAGGGCATATGAAAGCAAAACATATAAAAGTTTTCCAGAAAATAGAAGATCTAAAATGTTTCAAAAAAATTAACACAGAAAAAAAAGTTATTGCATCTACTTCAACCAGTAAAGAGAATAATAATGGCAAAGTATCCGTTAGCAACAGTGTTACAGTTATTCTAGATCAAAAACATCAATCTAAGCTTGAGGAAACTATTAATAAGCATAGGAAATGGACTTCAAGTGAACAAAGAGCTCAAAAAATAACTATACTTATCGGAGAAATGATATGTGTAGACATTCAGCCGTATTCTTTAGTTACAGATCAAGAATTTAAAAAACTAATTATGCATCTTGAACCAAGGTATACCATGCCCTCAAGAAAACATGTGACTGAAACAGTTGTTCCTTTAATTTATGAAAAAATGAAAATACAAATTATGAATGATGTAGCAAAAGCAAATTTTTTGAGTTTTACCACTGACGGATGGACTACACATCACAATGATCTAAGCTTTTATTCATTAATAGCACACTGGACAAACTCAGAGTTAAATTCTATGACAGCTGTGCTACAACTTAAAAAAATATAAGGCTCTCATACAGGTGTAAAGATATCAAAATTTCTAAAAGACTCTTTAAATGAATGGAAAATACCAACTAACAAAGTGTACTTTGTCTTCTCTGACAATGCTGCTAATATGAAATTAGCCATAAAAGAAGCTGGTTTAGAAAAAAATTCTCTAAGTTGTGTAATCCACACTCTTCAGCTTTGTATAACCGATAAGCTTTTCAAACAGCAAACAATTGTAAATGATCTTATAGCTAAGTCTAGAAAAATTGTCACACACTTTCATCATTCTTCATCTTCCATGGATATGCTACATGAAATTCAACAACAGCTAAAGTTACCCCAACATTCACATATACAAGATGTAGTAACAAGATGGAACTCGACATTTTACATGCTAGAAAGACTAGTTGAACAAAAAACTTCACTAACATTATTTTTTATTAGAAATCAAAAGTGTAATGCCTCTAATCTTAATGAAGACCAATGGTTATTAGCTGAGACGCTTATCTTAGTTTTAAAGCATTTTGAAGTGGCTACACTAGAGATGAGTGAAAATAGGGCATCAGTGTCTCAAATTATTCCATTTATAGTTTCAATGGAAGCGCACCTAGCCTATGCTTCAGAAAATGCAGATGAAATAAAAACTATAATAGAAGAGTTGAAAAAAGATTTTATCTCAAGGTTTTCCAGCTATAAATATAACAAAAACTTGAACATGGCTACAGTTTTAGATCCAAGATTTAAACTTAGTTATGCCATATCAGATGAGGAGAAAGACACAATAAAATCAAATATTCAAGAGAAATACATGAACCTAAATAAAACTGATATAAATATAACAGGAGGATAAGAACTTCCTAATATGCCAAAAAGAGAAAATTCGGAAAGGCAAAATGGGTCCAGTTGATAAGAAATTGGCAAATCAGGAGGAAGTATCAAGAAAAAGACAAAAAGAAATGAACCGAAAAAGGGACCGAGAGGAGATAGCAAAAAAATCTCGAAAAGAAACAGTTGTTCTTTCATCATCATCTGAAGGTGAAGATAACCCTAAAGAAGATAGCATAACTCAAGAAGATGCCTTGCCTGGTAACCAAGATGACCCTAAGCCATCAACTTCAGGTACACCGGCTCCAAAGCGTCCTAGATGTGGCAGGAAAAATATACTGAATGAGAAGTTGGCGGCTAATTGTAGCTAAATTGAATATTCGTGGGGCGGCACTTGTGTTAACACCAGCATTGCAACTTCTTGGTCATGATCCAACAGAATACAATATTAATCCAGCTTCCATTCGAAGGGAACGAATAAAAAACCACAAGAAGATGGCAGAAGGTTTAAGGGAGGAATTCAAACCAGAACTTCCTCTATGTATTCATTGGGATGGAAAATTACTCGCTGACATCACCGGTAAAAAAACTGTTGACCGACTTCCAATTCTAGCATCTGGAGTAGGAGTGGAGCAGCTTCTTAATGTCCCAAAGCTACCATCAGGAACAGGTAAAAATGCGGCATCTGCAGTGCATGGCGTGTCAGTGGGATGGGGAATTAAAGATCAAGTAAAGTGCAAGTGCTTTGATACTACTGCAGCCAATACTGGGCCAAGAAATGGGGCTTGCATTCTTCTATAGCAGAAGTTTGGGAACGATATGTTGTGGTTGGCATGTCGTCACCACATTCTGGAAATTATTTTGGAAGCAGTAGTTTTGCTGTGTCTCGGCCCTTCAAGTGGACCTGACATACCATTCTATAAAAGATTTCAGAAAAGTTGGGTCTCATTTGATTCTACAAAGTACCACACAGCACAGTCTGATAAGAACGCTTCAAATGCTCTTATCGATATCACTGATGAAAGAATCGTCTTTTGCAAAGATCAACTACAAATCTTTCAACCTCATGACGACTACCAAGATCTTTTGGAGTTGTCTATTGTTTTTTTGGGAGGAGTACCTTTGAGGGGCATTTCATTTAGAGCTCCTGCTGGTCTACACCGTACTCGCTGGATGGCAAAAGCTATTTATGTGTTGAAGATTTGGATGTTTAGAGACCAATTCAGGTTGACAAAAAGAGAGGAGAAGGGAATAAGAAATATATGCCTTTTCAGGGTTCAACTATACATTCCAGCCTGGTACAGATCTCCTGAAGCAACCTCAGCTCCTAGACTTGATCTGCAGCTCTTGAAAGACTTAGATGCCTACAAGACCCAGCATCCTGAGATCTCGAAAATTGCTGTGAAGAAGTTACAAGGGCATCTCTGGTACCTATCAGAGGAACTTGTTGCTTTAGCTTTTTTTGATGATGAGGTTCGCCCTGAGACAAAGGTCAAGATGGTCCAAGCATTGAACAATGTTTCAGATCACATACCTATGAAACGGGCTACTGTGGACTGCTCAGTTATCCAAGAAAAGAAACTAGAGGACTTTGTCACATTTAATACACAAAGATTTTTCAGCATCACAGGACTTCCATCACACTTTCTTTAAAACAATATGAGCGAATGCGAACATGATGATGAGTTCAAGAGTGTAAAGTCCACTGTTCAAAGCATGAAGGTTGTCAATGACATTGCAGAACGTAGCATAGCACTAATGGACGAATATAATAGACTATACAATAATATTCAAAATAATAGACATACAAATAACAAAGAGCAAAAGCAGTTCCTGTTGTTGGTAGTTCAAAAATATAGACAGAAATATCCTGACAGAATAAAGACAACTCTCATGAGTGATTAATCTTAGTGCAGTAACTATTGTCTTAAATAAACCTACAATCAAAGTAAAAAAGCATGTTTATTGCTGTCTTTTAATAAATAAGTAGGAATGCAATGACAGAAAATGGATGTTTTTAATGCATGTAATAAGTAAATAAATGTGTACCAAGTAAATGAGTCATTATCACTAGTTTTATGATTTTTTCCTATGTTAATGGCTTAGAGTGCATAGTAAAATATGCCAATTTTTGATATCACTCCATGTTTTTCTGGAGTGATAAAAAAAAGAACGAGTTGAGAAGAACATCAGGGGACTTTTAAAATTCAATTATATTAGAAATTATAGAAATATTAAGGTACTACTAAAAAGCACTTTTTTAATAAAAAATTGGAATAAAATAAAAATCTAATATTTTTCTGGTGAGAAATATATTAAATATCTAAAGTGAAATTTTTTTCCAAATTTTTTTAATTTTTACATCTATAATGGTGGAAAAGCTGTCTAAAAACACATTTGTGGAGTAATAACTTTATATAAAACGGTCTAAAAAATAACTTTGTGATGCAATATCTTCCCTTTCAAATTTTCTCTTGTTCAAACTTTGTAGATTGATGCACTATAATGTTTTATTCTGGTTGACAGATGGGTTTTTAATTTAAAGACTTATTTTAAATTTAATCACAAACTATTGAAATTATGCTTGAAATACTAAGTGATATGACTTAAAATGTGAACTAATTTTATTATTAGCATTACAAAAGTACCTAGTTTTACAAAATTAAAATATCTTTGAAACTCTGGACCATATGATGGCATTCAAGGACTCACTCAGATTTTGTGTCTTACCAAGGAAACATTTCAATAGTAGTTGATCGTCTTGCAAGCTTTTATAAACTGGCATTCGCAGTTTTTTTTTAATCTATACAGGAATTGAGTTTGGTGGCATATACTGCTTCGTTTTAGAAGCCACTTTAAAATGGCCATAGGAGGTTAAATAAGGGTTTTTGTTTTGTTGCTAAGGCGATAATATCAAAAATTATATCAAAAAAAAGAGTATAAAATTTGAAAAAAAAATGAGTCCGAAAAGTTTGATTTTTGACATTCTTCTTCAAAACCAGTATTTTTTTATTAGTGTACCACCTTAAAAAAATATGAACAGCGTATAAATTAGCTCCTAACTACCTAACATAAGAATAAATTCCTGCATGGCCTACTTTATTTATAAGGCATGGATATTTTGCATTTTGAAGAAAAAAATGGAAGGCCAGTTTTTAAAATTGTAATGTTTCAAAAACTTAATAGGTTTTGAATATTTTCAAAATTATTTTACTTTCTAAAGACCACAAAAGTAGCGTATATTTATATTAAACAAACGTATAGCGTATAGATATTAAACGAACATTATATAAAAAAATAAATAAATAAAAAGAGTTTTTATTTTAAAATTTAGAATTTAAGTAAACAATTTAAGTGAACATGATTTATGAAACAAGAACGGTTATATAAAATATTTAAATCTTATTCTTTTTTCATTAAAAATATAAAATAATTATATATAATTTATTAAGATTTCTCAAATTTTCTCTTTTCGAAAGATTTTACATGATCAACAGCTACAGCTGGCTGAGATAATTCTTTTATTATTAAGAAAAAGGTTGATAACAATTCTTCCAGCAAGTTTTCTCATGCATGAAACAAGACAAAGTCTCAAAAGAGTCATAAAAGCCATTTAACAAATATTTTAAAGCTTGTCATGCATGTAAATTAAATCAATTTATTTTGTTATAAGAGTAGTCAATCATAGCAAAGGATGTGCAAACATAATCCAAGGAATAGTGAAATCATTGTTTAATTGCTATCAAAATGCAAAATATCCGGCCATATAAATAAAGTAGGCCATGGTTCTTCACTACCTAACAAAAGAATTAGTTCCTGACTACCTAACATAAGAATTAGTTCCTGACTAACTAACATAAGAACTAGTTTCTGAATACCTAACAGGTAGAATACCTATTTATCTTTTATCATTTAACAGGGTTGTTTTGATTTAAATCAATTGTTAAATCAGTTGATTTAAATCGATTTAAATCATGATTTTAATCAGACAAATAAAAGTCATGATTTATATAGAGTTTTTTGATTTTAACTTTTTTTAATTATTATTTATTGATTAATCAAATTAAAGTAAATTGCACTAACTAAATATAACTACTGCATAAACTAGTATTAGTTATAATAGCCAGGTAATGCATTAAAAAATATATAGTAGTCATATAAATCATTAAATTTTTAAATTCATTATAAGATTTTTATCCATATAAGTAGATTTTTTTTTCTTGTTTTAACTTATTGATTAATTACATTAATTTCTGTTTTTGTTACTATTTATATAATAAATATAAATATATTCCTTTTATATAACAGTATATTCAAATTTTTTTAAATTACAGTATTCATCTATAATTGCTAGTTATATTTTAGCTGAAAATAAAAATAATATAACTAGAAATAAAAATGTCTGGTGCCGGTAGAAAAAGAGATGCAGTTTGGACATGGTTCGAAGATATAAAGCTAAATGCAAAAGCTGCGGTGTTCAAATGCAAGGTTTGGTTGCTCGAATGAGAGGCCACAAAAGTGCTGGTAAATGTAATTTTCTGAAAGATGTTCAAGATGACGAAAACATTATTATTTATCAAGACACCTTAGAAAATATCAACCAGACAACTGAAGAACCACAAACTAGTCAATGTTCTATTAAGAAAACTGAATCTAGTCAATCTGCTGTAGATAAAACAAGTTTTTTGTGTTCAAATAAAAAGGCAGTGACAAGACAAAGCAGTGGCAAGACAGTGACAACTAAATTGGATTCATACCTTTTTAATCCACTAAATCTGAACAAGAAGCTATTGATGAGCAGATTGCAGGAATGATTGATGCTACTAACTGGCCTTTCAGAATGGTTGACCACCCAGAGTTTATCAAGATGATCCATTTTTTACGCCCAGGATATAACCCTCTTAATAGAATCGATATCGGTGGAAAACTACTAGATTCTGTTCACAAGAACAGTTTAACTAGCTGTTCAGGTTTGCTACATGATCAGTCTGTAACCATGAGTATTGATGGGTGGAGCAATGTTTATAATAAACAAATAGTTTGTGCAACAATAACAACAATGAAATCAGATATCTATCTTGCAGATACAATTAATACCTTCGGCCATTCACATACTTCTGACTATTTGGTTGACGTTGCTGTTAATTCTATCAAACAATTTGTAAAGAAAACAGTACAATAACTGATAAGAATATTACAAATATTGTAAATAACCTTGGCGTAAAGCGAAGTGCAGAAGAACTGTTACAAATGCTTAAACCAATTGCTGTTGCATTGGACCTGAAGCAGCAGGACAGTAGTACTATTGGTGACAGTGTAGTGATATGGAAAAATCTTCAGAGGAAATCAAGTCCCAAGCTTAGCCAAGATGCTAAGAAGAATTTATCCAAAAGGATACAACAGGCAATGACCCCAGCTCATTTCTTGGCTAATATTGTTAATCCTAAATACAGAGGTAAAGAATTAACTGATAAAGAAATAGAGATTGGAATGGTCTTTGCAGCTTCAAAGAATCCAGATTTTCTTCCACTTTTGGTTAACTTTAAAGCAGAAGCAGCACCATTTCAAAAGTTTATGTTTCATGATAACATTGTTCAAACTATTAAGCCCTGTGATTGGTGGAAATCTCATAACGATTATGTGAATCAGGAATTACTAAAAGTTGTTGAACAGTTACTTACTGCTGTTGCTTCATCTGCAGGAGTTGAAAGAATATTTTCATCAATTGGTCTTGTGCCTTCAAATTAGAAATAGACTCAGAATTGAGAAAGCAGGCAAATTAGCTTTCCTATTTAAACTATTTAATCAAAAAGCATTAGAATTAATGAATTTAATTGATTGAATCTTTGAAAATTTGTAAATAAACATTAAAAAAGATTTTTCAATGTTTTTAATTAATTTAGTTATGATTTCATTATCCTTTTAAAAACTATGTGATTAAAAGTTTATTTTTCCAAAATTTAATTTAAATCAAAAAAATCCAATTTAAATCAAAAATTTCAATTTTTTTGATTTTTTTTCAAAAAAATCGTGATTTTTATCAACCCTGTCACTTAATCTTTTAGGGAACAAATATACTATATATGTTACATTATACAATAATACATATAAAATATGTTTAATGTAATTGGAAACTAGAAGATATCAATAAAAAAATACAGATGTATTTTTTATTATGCCAAAAAGCAAAAATTGTAAAAAACAGCGTTTACTCAAGTTATTATGTTTTCATAGTTAAAAGGTGTTAGTCAGCTTCACTTTATCAAAGTTTTTTAAAAGTTTTATAAAACATACTTACGGTTTATTTTTTGTCTGAGGTGTTGCTGAATTTTCTGGAACATATGAACCTGGTGGTGGATTATTAGGAAAACGTAGTAACAATTTTTGATTACCAAGCCCAACACCCTGAACATAAAATGAAAAACAAATTACTAACTTTTATAAACTATGTTTTTTATGAAATAAAATTAAACTTTTTATTTTTATAAAAGCTGAGAACTAATAAACTTAAGTATACAAATGGAAACATTTATTTTCTTAACATTAATACTTGAAAGTTAATTCTACAACAGCTTTTTTTTTCTGAATTAAGCTAATGGCAATTAAAAAATGAGAATCAATTTCTAATATTAAAAAGTACATTAATATTAAAAACTGATGTTCATTACGTTTATTGTATCAATTTATCTGTTATGACCAATTTTATAGATATAAATGTTAACAGTTTTAAAACCAAAAAAAAATTTAAAACTATAAAAAAAGTGTCTATGTTGGTTATCAGTTTTAAAATCAAATACACACTTGTAGCTTTTCCATAGCAGCAGAAGCGTCGGCTGGGTCTATAAAATTTACAAAAGCACAGTATTTATGAGGGAGTATTCGGACACTAGACACTTTACCACATTTACTGAACAGCTGATTCATTTGCTTTTCTGTTACCATTTCTGGATCTACATTTCCTACCCATATAGCATTACAGCGAGACTCAGTATTTCTGTAAAAAAAACAACACAAATTTCTGTAAAAAAAACAACACAAATTTGCTAATTTAACTATTTTTTTTTACTTTATGAAAAAAAGTCAGTGCATAACCCTTATTGCATTTATTTCCACTTAACATTTTTTTTTTTAAACATACAGTTATTATATAAAAAAATTAATTTTTAGTATTATATTGGAATAAATTTAGTATTATTACTATCATTTTGATCTTTTTTTTTTATTTGTTTTGAAAAAGTTTAAAACATAAAAGTAAAACTGGAGCAAATCAATCAAAAAGGTGCAATCCTTTTTCTTTAATTACTGATTGTAATATTAAAATAAATAAAACAAAGTGAAAATAATTATATAGTATTATTATATATTACTTTATAGGATTATATCAAAAGAATTGTTACATTTTGGGGACTGTTTTGTTTAGAATAGAAGTTTCAGAAAAAGCTACAATTTTTTTTTAAATTTGCAATTAAATTTATAAATGCAAAAGCAAAACTCTTTCAAAAGTAATTTTTAATCTTTTTAGCAAACTTAATTTCAACTTTAACAGTGTTTTAAAGTTTAAAATAATTAAATATTATAAGCGTTATATTAAATATTAGAAGAATAAAATTTTTTTTTTTTTTAAAGATAAGGTAATAATAATGCATGCAATTAAGTTCCTTTGTGAATGGGGCTATGGTTTAAAATGATATGCCATGGACTTTGTATGCTGCTATCTTCATTGCACAAAAATTTAATCAGATCTATTAAAAAATGGCAAGCTTGGGAAAGACTGGTTTTATGCATTTATGAATAAAATCTATTACACAGTCAACAATGTTGATGGACACTTTACACCATTATTTATGGTATACAGAGTAAAACAAAACTTTAGAACCAAGTGAGAACTGATTGAGGTCATCCAACAAATAATCAATTTTTGATTCTGGTTAGATGGAGCATGAACAATTTTAATTTCCTGCAGCTAAAAAAAGTTACTAAATGCAGAAAGTATAGAATAGAATTACATTCAGATATGTCAGACATATTAGTTTCTGACATAATATCTAAACCATAATAAACATTGCAATGAGTTCTGAACTTTTTGAGTAATGTAAAATTTAGATTTATTTTTATTTCTGCATGCTATGTAAAAACTTTCTTTCAAATTGTTATATAAAATTTTAATGTTATTCAATGTACTTTATATGGATCACTTTTAACAGTGTTTTTTCCAAAAGTGAACATTTTGTTTGTTTTAATTTTCATATTACTAAATTTTTTTTTATTGTGCTTTTGTCGAACATGTGTGAAAAAAAAAAAAAAAAAAAAAATAGAAATTCTTAAAAATAGGCTTTACCTTTTAGTGATTGGTTTGTGCCAATTTTACAACTCTGTTTAATATTTATATTTTCAATTTAATTTATCAATTTTTTATTATTATCAATTATATTTTAATTTTTAATTAATGAGTTTTAATGATAACAATTTAAATGATACTGTACAATAATACAACATATATTAACATATAATTTGTATGAGCACTGATTTTAAACACTGGCATTACTTAGCATTAAAACTGCATCAAATCACACTCAGTTTTTCGATAAAAATCAAATCATAATAAATTGCCCAGCAATTCGCTCTATAAAAAGGACAGCATCACAATTACCTAACTAAATATCGCATTTATAACTAAGTGCCCCTGATTTCCTAAATATAGAAATTTACTGCATTACCAAAATTAATCAAATTGCGGTAATGCCAGTGCTTAAATTGTATACAAACATAAAACTTTGTGTTGTTAGTTTTGTTTCTGTTCAATTACTTTTCAGATATCAGTCTTTATAATGGTATATACATATTTTTCTGGACTTTATGATTCTTATTAAAAGTGAACAAATTATAAGTGCATTGGAATAAGAAGTCATTTTAGAAGTGGAAAAAGTTAGAAAAGAAATTAAAAAAAAAAAGAAGGGTTTTTTAAAACTTATCATTTCTAGCAATGAATAAAAAGTTCTCCAGAAAGCTGTTTTTGTAGGAAGATGAAAAAATGATTACAAAATAAAAAATAGTAACTGCACAAGAAGATGATCTTCTTGTGCAGTTACTATTTTTTAAGAGGTAAAGAAAGGCTTGACTTAAAACTGATGAGAAAAAAGAAAAACTTCCATGACTGCCTGAATCTAGGAAAATATAAAGGAGGTGTAAAATTCAGCAGAAAGACAAAAAACATTAGCCAAAAGACCATATTTAAGAAAATCATAAATAGAACCCAAGTCAGCATTAAAGAAGGAAGAAGTGCAATGATTTAGAAAAATTAAGAGATAAACATTTTAGTAAAAGTATGATTTGAACCACCTAAAGGAATATAAAAATTGAGCACAAGCTAGGGTCAAAATCTGGAAAACAAGCCACAAAATTTACATTCTGTTTAAGAGATTAAGAAAACAAAAATTTTAAACATAACCAGCAAGGTCAGTTAAATTAGAGCAAACCTATTTAGTGTGATAAGCATTAAATTCATCAATAAAAAAATTGGCTAATAGATAAGAAAAAAAGCTTAAACCATTTGACCAATAATAACACGGAAAATAGTGCAGTCTTGTAAAGAATGAGAGTTGGAGTTTCCGCAAACCATAGGATAATAGCCATCAACGCTAGAATACAAAGATGAAGCAGTTAAATTAAAACTACTCTTGAACCTTTTGCAAATATTCATATCTGGTGAATTTAAAAAAAAATAAAAAGTTACTTTGAAGATTATGATTAGATTGAATAATTGAGATTAGATCAGATAATTGAGATTAGATTGGATAATTGAAATCAGATTGGATAATTGAGATTAGATGCCTATAAGATGAAGAAATCAACAAGAAACTGGTAATAACTGTTGTATATTTAATGATTTTGCATTAAATTTAAAGAACTGCATTAAAATTAAAAAAATGCTTCAATGTTAATAAAAAAAATCATTTTAAAGAATGTTTTGATGTCAAAATAAAAGAATTTGCAGTTATAAATTGTGTAATTTAATCAATGAATGAGTGATCCAAATTAACTTATACATTCAGCCATCACAATAGCTTGAATCTTAATTATTTAAAAAAAAAATATTTAATGAAATACATTTACTTTATAAAATATTTGGTTGCTTCCATAAAGTATTCTAAAATTGATAATGGCTTAATAAGAATTGAAGCCATTGTCAATTAAATAGACAATTTTCATAAGCATTCCAAATCGATAATGGCTTTTATTAAACACAAATTTTATTAAATCTCTTCTCAAGTTAAGTGTGTTACCTAGCAACGCTCAAACTTAAGGTAGTAGTCGTGTAAAGATAGATCCAACTTGGTTCATTCTCCACCATGTTCCTGGTAGTACAGCACTTGATTATTTTTTTTGTGAAGCAACCTTTTTAAGGCCTTAATGCTTTAGTGTCAAAAGGTTAAGAGGATAGTAAATGGTATTGAAACCTGGTTGATTATACAATTTAACAGTCAATATTTTAAAAGCTTAGATTATATGATTTCTCTCGACTTTGTCTTTCTTATGTTGGTAATTCAATTATTTTCATACCTTCATGTGGGTGAATTCTTAAAGCAGGGATCATCCTTTTGTCAATTCTTATCAAAGTTAATTTTTGTAAAAGTTAACAAAGAAAAGACTTCTTTAGAAAAAAGATTACTTTGGTCATTTATTTTTATAACTTATATAATAATATTATTATATTTTCACTTGAATATTTTTAAGATTGCTTGTGGTTAGGACTTTTCAATTCACCTTCAGTTAAGCCAATATATAAGAATACAGAAGGAAATATTCTATATAACATAAGAAATATTCTACATATAATATAAACAAGAATAAGCCAATATATAAGAATACAGAAGGAAATATTCTATATAACATAAGAAATATTCTACATATAATATAAACAAGAATAAGCCAATATATAAGAATAAGTGGCAGATAAAAAATAAAAATAAAATAGTTCTTTTATAATTTTTTACTGCTCTGTTCTTAAAAAAAACATGAATTTTTATAGAATATTAATTTGTTATATAAAGATATTTTTAAACACTGTTTCAGACTTTCAGGCTGCCATGAAATTGTTATTCAAACTTTGCTGTCTTCCTGAAAATTTCAATTAAAATTTTTACACATATCACTGTCTGAAAAATTAAAATTGTTTAACATTGTTCAGCACTAGCTATTCCACTCATTGTTTACTACATGTAATGTTTTGAAAACACAGGCAATATTTAAAAGTAATATTTCAAAAACACTAGTAATAATACCTAATATTAGTTTTCTGTTGACTTTTTAAGTTGTTAATGTTGTTTTGTATAACTTGAGAATAATTGTCTTCCTTTTTGTCAACAAAATCAACATCCTGTTCTACTTCATCTGCTTCCTCATCTGACAGGTATAAGTCATCTTCATCACTTACTACACGAAAGGAATAGTTAACAAAATGATGCTTATCATAACTAAAATAATGCAATTATTACTATTAAACAATGTAATTATTTAAAAAAAATGATGTCATAGTCTTTTTTTTTTTCATTTTTGGTATTTCCAGAAATCGAAAATGCCGATACAAGATAAATAAAAAAGTTAAATCCTGAACTCTCTAGATTGAAAATTCCAAGCAAAACTATTTAAAGAAAATTATACATTATTTATATATTTTTTAAGAAACTTTTAGAATAGTTAAACAGTAGAACTATTATACATTTAATTTATTATAATTTTTTTTTAAACACTTTTTTTTAAACACTCAGACAAAATAACTATGAACATAAATTATTATTTATGTTATATCATTAATTGAAATTAAAAAAGAAAAAAAAAAACATAACTTTTATGATTTAATAAAGTTATTTAGTTGTTCTGTTATTTTTATGATTGCTATTTTTTAAAAACTTTTACTCTATAATGCCAGTGTCATAACTATTAGGGATAACACTGGAATTATAAATAATAGTTGTGATTTTATCCAGTCTAGTAACAGTTTAGTAACAGCAGAATAAAATTAGATTAGATAAATAAATTTAAGCTTTAAATTTTATCTTAAATTTTTTTTTTTTTTAATTAAATTTATAAGAAAAAAAAAATTATAAACACAATTAATCAATAACAAAACTTGAATAGCAAACATTGCAAAAACAAGAAATTATAAATTTATCTCGTACTTACTAGCTTTATAAATTCCAAATCAATAAAAAAAATTAACTAATAATAAATATCAATAAAAAAAGTTAATCTTTCAAAATTAAATAATTTGTTATATTTAATTTAGTGCTGTCTTGCACATGAAACCATGAAAACAAAATAACTAAAATTGTTTTAATAGATATTTAAATAAAAGAATAAGAATAATATAAACATAAAAAAAAAAAAAAAAAAAAACTTCAATGTAACCCTTATCTAAATATAGATAATTACAATGACTTACCTTTCCCAGCAAGCAGAGCTTCGAGGGCTTGTTGTACATTCCCATAAGTACGAACAGCTTGTTCTGAAAGAGGCTGAGCAAATCCCATATCAGTAAATATTTGAACACGAACTTTTAAAAGTTCATATTGCGCATCATCACAAACTGGATCAAGCGTAAGAACATGTTGAAAAACCTGTTCAGCCTCTTGAAACCTCTGAGAAATGAGTTATTTAAAAAGCATTTAAATAATGAAAATTATTTAATTAGAAAAACATTAAAAACAGCGAATAAAAACCTTAAGTCCAGTTAGAGCACGACCTTTTCGAAAGTATCCTTTAGGCCATTCTGGTGCAAGACGTATAGCAGCATCTCCATCTTTTAATGCACTATAACATACAATCTATAATATAGAATACTTGTAATTAATACTGTAAAAAAATTTTATTTTACAAAATGCATTAAAAAAAAAAATAACCATTGACTGCTTTTGTTGATTCTAACTTACTTTTCATACTGTTCTAATCTGTCATAACAATATGATCGATTACCAAAAAATCTATGAGAAAAATTATAAAAACATATAAATACATACAGTAATATTAGAATAATACAATACTAGTAAAAACAGAGAATATATGCTATATTGTAAACGATGAATAGATAATTCTGTTTAGTTTATATAAAAATAAGACTTTTGATTTAATTTTCATGTAATTTTAATTGTGTCTAACGACTATTCTTACAGCAAACCATTTGTATTCAAACCATCTTGATTAAAAGATAAAAAATTATGTAAAATTTTTTAATTGAAAATAATTATAATTAGGAGGAAAAAAATTAATTGTAAATTCAATAATTAATAAATAATTGATAATGTACAATTTGCCTGTATTTTTAAAATATCAAGTGAAGTGACTAAAGTAGAGTAGGATTATGCCTAAGAAACAGGCCAAATTAAATAGGGAACAGACCAAATTTCCTAGTACCATTGATAAATATATATCACGTGGCGATATATATTTATCATGGTATTAGGAAACCTAAAATGATCGCTAGTAAAGTAATTAAATTTTTATTTTTACTATAAGTTGTATTTTTTGTTTACTAACTTTTTAAAAATAAAAAAGCTTTATTAGAGCTGCAATTATGAATATAAGAAATAATTATTTAAAAAAAATGAATATACTTTAATTCATTTATACGAGTGTTGAGTAAAGAAAGAAATTAGTTTATATTAAAGATTAAAAAAATGTAATATTTTAATTTAGTTATTTAATATTAAAAAATACATTCCATAATACATTTACATAACGGAGTTAATTTTTTAATGGAACTCATTTTGCAGTAGTTTATTAAATTTTGGTTGTTTAAAAATGTTTAAGTCTTTAAAAAATAATAATAATAAAGAGAATTTTGTGACAGTCACATTAAGCTAATGCGTTATGCATTTTTTATTTGAATTAATACCTGAATAAAGTTCTTAAATAAGGCTTCACAGTAATAACACATCCTTTTGTGTGAAAACTCAAGGAACGATTGTAGAAAGAAATATCAGGGAGAAAAAAAAATTAAAGACACCTTTGACTAACTAGATCAAATGTCTATAATCATAAAAAAGCTCTCAGTGTTTATTTGTGGTAGTGGTGTAGTGGTAGAGTGCTCGCCTCATAAGCCAGAAGTTCCAAGTTCGATCCCCACCACATCTCTGGTAGTACCGCACTCAACTTGTTTCTCTGCGCAGCAGCCTTGTTCGTCAGGGTTCGTGTTTCTGAGTTATAGAGTTGAGAGAGGGTTGTAATCACAACTTTAGTAACCTCTTCAACTAAAGTGGCCTTCATAGCCTTAAGGAGGTGAATTCAAAAAAAAAAAAATTTTTTAAAGTTAAAACTCTTGGCAGCAAGTTACAATCATTTTGCAAGGCTCTGCTGAAGTTTAAAAGTTACATATACTCAAACATGTACTAAATTATATATATACATACACACACAAATATATGGCCCTCAGAATTAAAAAAATTAGGACATTGAAATATTTTTGATCAGCACAAGGTTGGCACAAATTTTAAAAAAAATGGTTTCACCATCATAACATAGAAATGAGGTCAGCAAAAAATTGCCTCAAACACTTTTAGGTTAGTAATTAATTTTTTTTAATAATACTTTTTAAAATAAAAGACTTGCTGCTAAGCTAAAATTTTTAGAGGATGTTGGATTTTTATTTTATTCAAACATATTTGTTCAACAACTTAACAGTCTCATTTCATGAATTTCAATTGTCTTGAAAACATTTGGTTATCCTAAACCATTAAACAATTCAAATCTTTGCAGAGCAATACAATTTTTTGCAAAACTGCAATCAGCTAATCACTCGCGTGCTTAACTGAAAGCTTTTGGATTTCATGGACTGATGATAGAGGTACAAATTTTTATTTATAATATAAAAACAATGATATTAAATACCTGTGATCATTTGGATCTAATTGAATAGCTTTTGTAAACATAGTAACAGCTCCTTGGTAATCGCATGCATGAGCCATTTGGTTGCCTTTAACAGCAACTTGACGACTTTGTAATATTATTTGTTCATTATCTACTATAACTTCAGATTTTATGTCTCTATTTATAACTATTGGAATTGCATTATTAACATTATTATTATTACTTTCTGTCGAAGTCTTTGGCTCAGATTGTTCTATATTTATTGGAGATTGTTTTTTTATTTTTTTTGATTGCTGTTGTGGCTTTACTATAATATTTTTTTTTTTGTCTTTATTATCTTCTTTATTTATAGATGCTGCTAAAGTAACACTTGTCTGAACAGAAGGTGCCTTACTTGCAGCTCGAAGAAAAAAAGCACTAGTTGTATCTATAGCATCCTAAAATTAACAAAAAAAATGTTATCAATAAAACCTATTTGTTCTCAAATTTAAAAAATGATTACAAAAAATTATATCACTTAAGACTGATCACTTAAGACTGATCACTAAAGACTGATCACAAAAAATTGATCACAAAAGACTAATCACAAAAGACTGATCACTAAAGACTGATAACAAAAGACTGATCACAAAAGACTGATCGCAAAAGATTTAGTTTAGTCTTAAGACTTAACTTAACTAAAAGAACTACTAAACTTCTAAAACTTTTGAGAAAAAAATTTAGAAAAAAAACTTGGTTAAAATTAATTTACAACTTACTAAGTCACAAGTTTTCAAGCATAGACACATGCAAAAAATATTCTGATGTCATCAAATTTAAAAACACAATATAACCTCATCACCCTCAACAATATAACGTAATGATTACCTCACCACTCTCAACAATATAACATAATGATTACCTCATCACCTTCTGAGTCCACAGTTTTACTATTCCTAAAGGTAAAACATATTGCATTAAAGCTAAATTAAAAGTATAGCTTATTTAACAAAGTTTACTGAAGTGAAAAAATTTTATATATGACATAATAAGGCACTAATGCAACATATATAGGAAAAAAAAATCTACCTGTTTTTTCTTTCTGGATTCAAAATATTATTTTTATATTGTGGCAAATTGTAAGACTTTGTAGAACCATTTATTTTTTTATTATCATGATTTTTATTTTTTTTATTACTTTGTTCGTTTTCTGTAGTTGAACTTGGAGGATTTTTCTTTTTATTTCTATGATCATCTTCTTTCAATGAATTTAAATGATTTTTTTTTTTATCGCTACGCTCTTCATCTCTTAATGAACTAAGATGATTACTTTTTTTATTACTGTTTTCGTCTTCCTTTAGTGAACTAACATGACTGTTCTTATTATTACTAGATTTTTCTTCCTTTGATAAATTTGAATTATTTTTTTTATCAATAAGTTCATCCTTCTTTGAATTATGATTACTCTTTTTATTATTGCGTTCGTCTTCCTTACGTGATAATAAATTATTACTCTTTTTATTGATATTTTCATTTTCTGTTGATTGATGATTATTATTTTTATTTTTAATGTCTTCTATAGATTCAACAGACAAACTATTAGTTGAAAAATCCATTGAAAGAATTTTATTGTCTTCTTTATTTATATGAAATTTATTAGTAGGACTATTGGTATCAGCTAATGACTAAAAAAGGGAAATGTAAAAAAAAGAATACATTGATGTGTTAATTACTGCTAATAATGCCGTTATGTCATTTTGTTAACGATACAAAATGTTCTTAGAAAATTGCAACTCAATAACTTTAATAACATACCTTATGATTTTCTAAAATAACTTCTTGTTCTTTTTTTACTTTTTCTTTTAGCTTTTTTTTTTCTTTCTTCTTCTGAATTGAAATTTTGCATTAAAAAAAAAAAAAAAATAGAACAAATAATTAACAAAAAATGTATATAATATAAAAACCTTTCGTTTTGTTTTCTTTTTTTCCTCTCTTCTTTTTTCCAATTCTTCTTCCGCTATTAACTCCCGCGCATTCTTTAAAGCCTCTTCTTCTGTAACTCTCCATTGTGTTTGTATTGTGTCCTTTGTCATATATTTTCGTGCTTCATATTTATGCCTTAACCTGAATATCATAATAATAACTATAAATATATGTATATATTTACTTTTATAAAATGTTTATATAAACATATATATATATATAAAAGTATATATATATATATATATATATATATATATATATATATATATATATATATATATATATATATATATTTTATATATATATATACACTCTTGCATGGTCATCTGTAAACAAAGTAATAAACAGAATTATGTAAACTAATAAGTTAGAATTGATGAAAGCATTATCGTCATAAAACTTTAACACAAATGATTTTTTTTATGTTGACAACTTGACCACGACTTTTTAGATGTTTTGATGATTTGAACATTTCAGAAATGCACTGAAAAAAGAAATGCTAAGCTAAACTTAAACTAGGAAAAAAATGAAAATGTGTAGTCTTTATAGAAGTTTTTAATCATTTCATCCTCTGATTAGTAAGTCAAGTTTAAAAACAACAACTTATAATTAATTCTTTTTAAAAATAGAAACAAAAAAAAAAAATAAAGCAATTAAATCATTCCACTGCAATGGAAAGATTTAATTTAACTTTTATTAAACCATTATTTAAAGTAACTTAAAAAAATAATATTTTAAAACATTTTTAGAAAGACAAAAAATAGTTTCAAACATTTAAGTTTTTCATAAAAATACATGTCTACTACAAAAAAGTATAAATATAACATTTAATTTAGAGTGTTTATTTTAAACAATCATTAAAAATAATTTTTTTAAAGTTTTAAATTTATTTAAAGTCTTCACATAAAATAAAAACTCTAGAAAAGATAAACAATTAAAAGTTATTCATAACGCAACGACTATTTTATTGCATTTAAATTGTTAAAAGATCAAAACAGCTGTGGTCAAAAATATATATATTAACATGTAAGTTACAGGGTACAATCACACAACATTCAAGTCCAAGCATGCTGTAGCATATGTAGATATAAATTTGGTGACTTTTTTGCTTACCTAATTACCAAAACAGCTAAATTTTTATTCAAGTTTTTTTTTTTTTAAACATCTTAACTTCCAACAGTTTTAAACATCTTAACTTCAAATAACATAACTCTAATATTGGCTGCAAGCAACCACTATTAGAAGTAAGAGTTATTTGAATGGCAAGTAACACAAGAATAAATTTTAGCAGATGGCAAAAGAGATGCTAGCTCATCAAAGAAGCACCCATTATGGCATTTATAGAAAATAGAAAGAGAAGCAACATTACAAAGATGTGACAATGATTGAAGGTTGGCTGCAAACAAGGTCCAACTGTTTAAATAGCATTGTTGCACCTAAAAGAGAAAGGGCATCATGCAAAGATCCACTTTAAATATGGCAACAGTATTGCATACAAGGTCGGATTAGAGATTTATAGAGATAAAGAATAGAATCCAGAGTAAGAATAAACGATAAAGAGATACAACCTTAGTAGATGCTAATTTTGCAATGAAATTGATATATGGTTTCCATGAAAAATTGGAAGTAAGAGAAATCCTAGAAGGCAAAAAGTAGATGACTCATTAAGTACATTACCGTTCATAAATAAAGGAAGATCTAGATTATTGCAATAACCATTAGCTGAAAAAAAAATTTGAATTTTATCTGAGTTAAAGTTCACTAGCAACTGAGTGTCCCATGCTGTAGTAGGAGTGAGATCCTTTTTAAGTTCAAATGCCCCCTCCAAGCAATGTGAGAGTGTTGGCTACTAATCGAGACAAGAATGAAGGGTACTATAATCAGCAAACAATGCTTACTTAGATGTGAGAATTTCTGGGAGAAATGTAATCATTAATGTAAATTAAAAAAGTATAGAGCCAAGGATAGGATTTGAGAAACCCCTGAAAATACAGGAAATGAAAAAGAGTGCTGTCTATAGAGGACAACTTCTATACTACAATTGGTAAAGAAGGATTCAATTATCTCAAAGATGTTACCTGATACACTGTAAGAGAGCTTATGGAGAAGACTAACATGCTAAACTTTATCAAAGGCTTTAGAAATGTAAGATGAGAGATTAAGTGTTTGTTAAGATTCAAAAACCTTGCTTACAATAGTAAGAACACTAATGGAATGGTAGTTGGATAAGTCAGATTGCTCTCTGGAATTTTTAAAAATAGGAGTAACAGATACCACTTGTTAAAGAGTTTGAAACAAAAAGGTACGGAGAATACTTCTGGAGGATTTTAACAGGTATGTTGTTCAGACCACAAGTTATAGAAGAGTCTAAGCAGGAAATCACTTTAGATAGAGAAGCTGGAGTGATATGAATATCAAGCAATTGATCAACCTTTTAAATTTTCTAAACTAAAACTTTTTTTAGAGTTCTATAGATATTATATACATAACATATATAAAGGTACTATATACTTACTTTAAATCATACTTATATACTATAAAAAAACGAAAGAGAGAAAACTAAAAAAAAAAAAAGTTCAACATGTTAAAATATCATAAAAGATCAACATGTCCAAACGCCAGTGTCAAGGAAAAATGATTGTTTTCTAAGCGTAATTATGAATCGTCACATTTAATCAATGATTCTCAGCAACTTCCGTCTACGTCTGATTTACCGACGCAGCGTGTACATCCACCAGTTAATGAAGAGCCCAAAAATGATATCGATACGAAACTTGCTAATTTCTTTTACCGTACGGGTATATCATTTCGTTTAGTCGAATCGGAGGCTTTTAGGGATTTCGTTAAGTTGCTTAATTCATCGTACGCATGTATCCCGAATCGTACGCATCATCGTACGCATCAATCGTACATCATACGTCAGGGTTCGTACATCATACAATCGTACATCATACAATCGTACATCATACAATCGTACGCATCATCGTACGCATCAATCGTACGCATCATCGTACGCATGTCATCCCGAATGCTAAAGCCTTATCAGGATCTCTACTCGACAAACAATACACAAAATGTTCTACTTCTGTAAATGAAATTTTGAATTCGGAAACAAATTTAACACTGATGTCTGACGGCTGGACGAACATAAGAGGCGATCACATAGTGAATTTTTGTATTGAATCTGATCAGCCTGATCAGAAGCCTTTTTTTTACACTTTGATAAATACATCTGGAATCAAAATTCATCTGCAGTTGCCGTGGCAGTCTTACAAGTTATTGAGAAGATTGGCTTAAAAAACTTACCAGTTTCATAAGCGACAACACTCCTGTTATGAAATCAGCCTGGAGGATCATCGAGGAGAAATATCCACACATCTCGGCTAGCAGATGCGGAGCTCATGGAGTCAACTTGCTTGTGAAGGACATAGTTTCTACAACTGAGGCCACAAAAATAGTCAAAGATGCAGAGAAAATCATCAAATATGTGAAAAATCATCACATCATGAAAGCAAAGTTTGATGAAAGACGAATTGCAGCAAATATTTCTCTTTCATTGTCCATGCCTCTATCTACATGATGGTTTAGTTATTATAAATCAATGAGCAGTCTCCAGCTATCAAAATAGGTTCTTATTAAGTTGGTAGACAAAGAAAGTACATTACTGAAGAAAATTCAACCAAAGAATACATCTGCTGATGTTATGGCGTTGATAAAATCTAACCCATTTTGGGACCGTCTCTCTGAACTTGTCAAAAGCATTGAATTTCCTTCCAATGAAATCGGAAAGCTAGAAAGTGATGAAGCTCCATTGTCTCTTGCGTACAATTACTTTGGTAAAATGTACAATTCATATATGGACGATAAAGACATACAACAAAAAGTGCAATCTTGCCTCGATTTTCTCTTTACACCAGGTATTGGAATTGCTTTCATATTAATGCCCAAAAATGCCGCAGAAGGTTTATATTTGAATGAACCAATTTTATCACTGCTACAGTTGAATTCGCCAAAAAGATCAAACCTGAAATTGCTGAGGATGAATTGATTGCTTTTATAGGAGAAATGGCTGCGCTGCCTGAGAGAAGAAAGGAAATAATATTCAAGATGAACGCGCAAAATTATTAAGACCTTATTGGTCGCCATAAATATCCTGGTCTTTACAAAATTGCTAAGCTTATTAATGAAATAATAAGCTCATCGGCTAAAGCAGAAAGAGCTTGGTCGACCTTTCGATTTATTCAGTCGCAACTAAGAAATCGCCTTACGAATGGGAGAGTTGAAAAGCTGGTATTCTTGTATACCAATAGCGTGCTGATGGACACAAATGACAAGTCTGATTACATTCTTGAATAAGGTGCAATTCTCAATGAAATTGAGAATTGCACCTTATTGAAATGCACCTTAATGAAATGTCAAGAAATCACCAAATAGGCACTAAAAAAATATAATTTTTTTATTACTGTAAGAATCTTAGAAAACTCCTATTGTTACTAATCACTGAATTTATAATAAAGTTAAAATATTACTATATATTTAAGTTTAAAACTTTCTATATATATTTAAGTTTAAAACTTTTTTTGTTGATTTCAAAAAATCGTCTGTAAAGCAGTAAATTTTGTCGGCGCCGACGTCTGCGCAGACAAATTACACTGTCTGCGCAGATCTGCGCAGACATTCCGAACCCTAGAAAAAATTCCTAAGAATAAAGAAATAAAAAAAATTTAGAAACTTAAGTTTAGTCTTTATAAAGAAAAAAATTAAAAAGCTTGTCCCCGTTTTTTTCTAGAAATTTATAATTTTACAATAAGAAGCTATTGGAAATTGTCAAGTTATTAAGTATTGAACGTCGCTAACTCAAAAAAAGATTTTAAAGAATCACATTTTCTACCTTTAAAAATTATCAAAATAAAGCAACTAAATAATGAGTAAGTATAAAAATGGTCAGAGTGGAATAAACTTACCATGACCCATATTATATAGGTCATAGTAAGTCCATTATTCTATATATTTTTAAGTTTACTTCCACATTTTTAAACTTTTTATGCTGATTGTAAATAGTTAACACACCTCAAGCGGGTATTTTAAATATTATTTAGACTGGTACCAATATCTGAACTGCTAGTAAATAGTTGTGTGTGCAATCGCTACTGAAGCGTTTAAACTTTTTTTTTAGTTTTTTCTTTGTTAATATATATATATATATATATATATATATATATATACACATACATACATATATATATATATATATATATATATATATATATATATATATATATATATATATATATATATATATATATATTATATATATATATTATATATATATATATATATTATATATATATATATATATTGATATTTAAGGCTGCTTTGTATTATAATAATAAAACTCATATAATATAATAATAAAACAAAACTCATAGTCGTAAAAGAGTGCTCAATATTAAAAAAATATTTCAAATAGAGCGATATACATATATATTAACGAAGAAAAAAAAAACTTTTTCTATAGTACTTTAAGTTTCATGCCTATACGGCAATCATCAGCCATCGAATACAAATTCAAAAACAAAAAAACTGCTAAAAATTACAAAATACTGCATAGTGGAATCTTTACTTGATGGCAACCAAAAAAAAAAAAAAATATTAGCTAATCACTGGTGTCAAAAAAAGATAAGAGGAATTTATTCTTGTGTCTGCATTTTGAAATCAACAATAGAAGTTATCACCTTTATATGTTAAAATAAGGAATTTTTCGTATAAGCAAAGATTGCAAATTTTTGACGTTAAAAGGATTGCAAGTGTTATAAGGATTGCAACGTTTTATAATTTTCTACTTAACTAAGGGTGTAAACATTTTGTCTTTTATGTCCAAAATTTCTTTAAACAACTCGGTATCATTTTTATATTTATTAAGGTTAAAAGATTTTAGATGATTAGCATACCAAAATTTAAATGGAGTTTCACATAAGCCAATATATACTTTTTCTTTGTAGTCAAGTTTATTTGACAACATGGTGGTTTGATAAACGATGTTCTTCGACAAGCACTGATTGTTCATGGGACAGATGGATTTGTTGATACAGTTGCATGTTTTTCCCTCATCTTTACCTTGGCTACATAATACCCTGTGATTGTGCCAATTAATGATGGACTTGATGTTTGGCATACACGAGTAGCTTATTTTAATGGCATTTCGATTGAATATCTCATGAAGTTTGTGACCAACCAGAAAGTGCAGGTCTACCATGCTCAAAAAACGACTGCCTATTTTTGTTGCAACATTGGTATGAAAGGTGGGTTGTACCAGATTGTTTAAAATTATTTTTGTTAGAAGAATTGGTTGACAATCTTAGTTCGATAGTTTGAGGAAGGCTTTTTAGTATACTAGGAGGGCGGTTAGAGGCAGCATTTACATAACTGATGGAATTACCAGGCATGCAATAAGGCTGGAAAGAACTGTCATTAAGATTTAACATTAAGTCCAAATAATTAACAATTTTAAAATTACTGCTGATAGATATAAGAAGATCATTATTCTTAAAAATGTTCACAAAGTGCTTTTTAATTTTTTCCATCTGTTGGCCACTCCGGTTCTTAAACACTGCTAGACCATCATCTCTATACAATCCGACCAAATCCCACCATTGTTAAATAATAATGATTTCCGGGCGTGATATATTATCTTTTTTTCATCTTGTTTTATAATTAAGTATTTTTCAGCAAAGGTTATAGCATTATTCAGTAAATTTTCACTAACTGAAGGATGAAAATCAGTTATATCGAAAATTAAGAATTTGTTTAGATGTTTTTCTTTAATACTTTGAAACCAATCTATAACGCTCTGTGAGTTTAGCCGTTGGTTGATACAAACTTTTTTTCTAAGATCACTGTTTATTTTTGGTAGAATAACTTTAGAAATTCTTCCTACTTTGTTTTTTGCAAGATTTAATAGGCGAACTGTAGGGTTGTTTAAAAAATTATCCTTGTGGTTTTTTAGAGTGATAAAACAATTGGATGTGCCATTTAATTTAATTCTGTTGAAAACATCATGATTAGTTAAAAGGTGTTTACTTTCAATATTTATTCGATCTTTCAGTTTTTGGTCAGCCTTTCTATATGTAGATCTAATGGCGTTCTTAAGGAGGTGGTTATACTCTTCTTTGGAAATTCTGTACATATTGGAGGTTTTGTCAGCTTGAGTTAAAGTTTTATGTGATTTGCGCAAAGATTTTATATCGCAAGAAAGCTTTTCTTGAAACTTGTTGTTCACTTTACGAAATTTAATATTTTTAACTAGATTAATTAAATCATTTTCAAACATAGCCTTTTCTTTTAAATGTGGAGGACATTTTGCAGATTTAATGCCACAGTTTTCGGGTTTGGATGAATTAGTTTCATCAGAAAATTTGTTAAGAAAGAACAAAGCTTTCCATCTCATTCTTTTTATGAGTGCTTCAGTCTTGCTCAGTAACTGTAATAAGAATTCTTTTTTTGTTGGAATAGGAATATTTTTGACTGAGTAATTAAAGTTTATTTTCTCCATTGTGTGGACGACTTGGAGTAGAGTGCTCAACTAATTGGAGCATATATATTGATATTTAAGGCTGTTTTGTATTATAATAATAAAACAAAACTCATAGTTGTAAAAGAGTGCTCAATATTAAAAATATATTTCAAATAGAGTGATATACATATATATTAACGAAGAAAAAACAACTTTATATATATATATATATATATATATATATATATATATATATATATATATATATATATATATATATATATATATATATATATATATATATATATATATATATATATTAGGGGTATGACAATTTTGCAACCCTGTATCCGCATACTCAATATAGTAAAGTTTTTATGCAAAAATCAAGAAAATATCAAACATTTGTACAAAATCTCAAAAAAGTTTACCCCCCCCCCCTCGTTTAAAAAGAAGATTTAAAGAATATAAGAAATGTAATTTTGCAATACATGTTCCAGTACTTTATGGAAAATCGATAAAACATGAATAATTAAAATAATTTTACAGTGTATTTGACAATAAGAATTTAATGTTAAGTTTTTCTTTGCAATGACATAAAAGCAATAAATCTTGCATCACTTTTACGGCACGTTCTACATGTATATATAACCGTTGTGTTGAAATAGGTGTTGGCTCTGTAGACCAAAATGTCTTCAACGATTTTAATGCATGTATTTTGAAATAATAACTTCAGGTTTTCATACTCTTGCAGTAATCTTGTCAGAAAAGGGTAATGAAGATTTGGTGATGTTGTTGATCTTTAAAAAAATATCATTCATGACATGTTTTAAAAGAGTAACTAAAATATGGTGTTGGCATCCTATAAAAGTAGATTTTTCTAGTCTAATGGTTTTGAAATGTTTCTGTAACAGTGTTATTACACCAATTCTTATTCCTGTATTTGCAGATGTTGTGTCAGATACAATCATTTTTATGGCTGGCCACAGCTCATATTCATCCAGCACAAGTTTTATCCCATTAAATATTGTTTCATCTTTTCCATTCATCAGCTTGAAAACAGCAAGTCTAACTTCTCTCTTTTCATTTTTCAAAACAATTACTTGATGTTCCATTTTCTTTATGTGCTTTCCATCAACGTGTTAAGACCACTTTTCATTTTTTAAGTTCTCCATATAATTTGCTTTCAACTTTTCTCCTTCTTTCATGACACATTTTTAGACACCACTTTGAGTTGGAGTAGGAATAGAAATTCCACCTTTTGATAGAGTTTTGCAGACTTTTTGTGCTTTTTCTGTACTAATCTTCGCAGAATCACTAAATTTACAGTCAAATTTGTTTTTTCGTCTTTTAAATGATGATGACGAACTTTTTACATCTTCAGCCTAAGTATCACTGCTGGAACACTGCTCTTCAGTTTCTGAATGACCTCCTTAACTAGCTGATTCATTGAAATCTTGGTCTTGGCTGATGGACATTTGTTTCTTTATCAACACTAGTTTCTTGGATGAATACCTTCAGTATCTTCAATTGTGGTACAATATCCAGCTCTTCCATTTGTTGACATTTGCAGACCATAAAATTCTTTATCTTTCTGACATAACCATTCACCTTTCTCATCAGTTATGTTAAACAATTGGGTAAAATTTTGAGTTCCGGATTTTCAACTATCTTTCTCAAGTTTTTTCAATACATTTTCTATTTTTCATTCTGATACTGATTTCCCTTGTAGAACTGGAATATTCAGCTTTCTCCAGAGTAGTTTAGTTTCTTTAGCCACAATTGCAACTCTCTCCTTTCTGGTTTTCACATTTGATGAAAAACTTTTGTATCAATCAATGATATGCTGTTCTGTTGGCATTTTATTCATTTCATTAATACTTTTAACAACAGATGTACATCTACTTGAAGTCTTATCTTTCTCAAACCTCACTAAATTTGATTCCCAAACTTTCTTATTCTTGTCTGAAGCAAGACCATTATTGGCCATTTTTGTATGACTATTACGTTATTTATAACTCATAAAAATAACACTAAAAAGATAGGAAAAACTATTTTCAGCTTAAGGTATGATCTTTTTCAAAAATTAACATCAAAAACTTATATTCTCTGTTTATAAATATAATTTCTCTACTTATGGTGACATGAGGGATTGAAAATTCTTTAATAAAATTTTTATAAAAACTAAAAAAAATAAAATAACTTAACTTAAAAATAAAAATCTTAACAAATGATAATATGAATAAAAAATAAGCCAGAAAAAAATAAAAGCATAAAATTAATAAATGTTTTTATTTTAATTTAAAAGTGTTAAACTACGAAGAATTTTGAAAAAATTGAAGTTTCAAAGTTATTCAATCATTTAATTATTATTTATTATTAATACTAAATTAATTAAAAAATTTGAAACTTTGATATTTTCTTATGTCTACAAAGCAAATAAAACTTAAAAAAAAAACTATCTGTTAGTAGGATTAAGATGAGGAGCCTTCTTAAGCTGAAATAATAGTCGTGCTTCATTTTTAATCAATCTAAGCGCTATATTAACATGGGAATATAGGAAAAATTATTAGGTTTGAACTATTAATTAAGATGCTTTTAAATCAAATTATTTAAATTTGAACTTTTAATTTTTGATGCTTCTAAATTAAAAAAAAAAAATTAGTTTTATGCTTTTATTTTCTCTGACTAATCCTTTATTTATTTCATCATTTTTTAAGTTCGTTTTTCTTTTCAGTTTATGGTTTGTTTATTTTTAATTTTTTCTTTAAATTAGCTTGGTTTTTTCAGGACATTTTTTAAAACACATAAATTATCAATATATGCAAAAAACCGTGGCCAAGTTGTCAAAAAAATATTGTATTGTATGCATGGTCATATAAGGCATATGATCACATGCGTCTCCTGAGAAGGCCTGATATATATATACATACATATATATATATATATATATATATATATATATATATATATATATATATATATATATATATATATATATATATATATATATATATATATATAAATTCAAACTTAATAATTCAAATAATTTAAACTTAATAATTCAAATAATTTAAACTTAATAATTCAAACTTAATAATTCGCATAAAAATTACGTTTGATAGTTGTGCAATTTACAAATGTAACAAGTTAAGAAAAAAAAACAAAGAAAATTTTGATTTTATTATTCTAATTTTTCATCAAAAATATTCAGCAAAAGAAAAAAAAAGATGTTATACAACGCTTAAAAAAAGAAATCATAAAAGAAACATATTAAAAAACTTTTATTTATCATCTTGCAATAGCAATAACATTTATATAGACAAATTCTCATAACAAACAATAACAAAAACAATTACCAAATTTTTTTAAAAAGTTAAAAAACAAAACAAAAAATTATTAGCTAAAAATTAGTACACAATAAATTTTATTTTATATTAGTGCAACTTTTGATATTTTAATTTTTTGCTTGTTTGTTTGTTTTGTTATAATGATTGATTTTATCAAAAAAATGAAAAAACATTATTACAAACTTTAAACAACATCTTATAAAGATTTTATTTTTTTTATAATTAAAAAAACTTCTTTTATAGATAAAACTCTATTAATTTTTTTGTTTGAATTTACGCTTGAATCAATACAACTCTTGCAATGTCGTTGTTTATATTTATAAATTTTATTTTGGAAAAAATAATAGTTAAGAAAAATAATACTTTATAACAAGTTATATTAGCTTTATATAATTAACAGATTGTGCGATATCAAAAAAGTAAAAACAGAAATTTCCGTATAATTTAGAAAGAATTTTGATTAAAAAAGTTTTTAAATTTAAAAAAATTAAATTTTTTTTTTCTCAGTTTTTCTTCCTCCTTTTCTATTTTTTACAAAAAAATTAAATTTCTTGTAAACATGTTATAACTTATAACACTGCATCAAAAATATTCATAAAATATACATTGAACTTTTTAGCTTGAGCAAGTGAAAGCACAATGGTATATATTTTTTAATAAATGGTACTTAGAAACTTAAATCTTTGTTTTCCACAAAGAAAACCGCTGGTAAAGTAGTTAACTTACCAGCTAAAAAAAAATTATTTTATTCTTACATTTTAACAGTTTGTTTTGATTATTCACATATTTAAAACAATTTAGGTTGACATTTAAACTAGACTTAAGGGAAAACTTCTTCAAGTATTTTTTTTGTAGTGCAGTTTGTTCTAAAGTATGGAAAGCCCTTCCAAATACGGTACAAGTTAACAATAGTATTTTACAATAACATTGTCGAATTGGCTTTTTTTTGAAGTATTAAACTTTCACATGATTTAAAAATTGGAGCTTAAGCCTTAAGTGTTGCAGAAGACACAAAAATTAGTAATAACTCTACATTTACTACTTAATTTAAATATAATATTAAAAAATCAAACCTGTGTGCAATATCTAAAAATATCATAAATCAAACCTGTGTGCAATATCTAGAGATTCAGGTTCACTTTCATCATCAGTATATCCATAATATTCTTCATCACTGTAATAATAATCGCCACCAACATCACAATCACAACAATTTATAGCATGATGAGGATATCGGCAACCACCTAAAAAAATTCATATTATAATCATTTATATATAATACTATAATATATATATCATTTACAATAATGTGAAAAAAATACATTCAAAAAAGAAGCATGACATTAAGAATCTCCAAATCACTACACACCATTTTGAAAGAAGATGTTAGCAAAGAGTTCCATCATTTCAGCCTATGATAAATTCAAAACAATGATGCAAACAAATGGTTTCAAATATTAAATTATTTAATTACATTATTTAATTAATCAATCAATATGATATTCTTTCTAATAAAGTAAAAAATTAGTTTATCAGTTAAAAATAGTATATAAGCTGTATTTTGATAGAGAGATGTTTACTGGGACTTAATGGAGAAATGTATACTAAGGCTTGATGAAAAAATGTTTATTGGGGCTTAATATTGAGATGAGATGCTTACTGGGGCTTAATGGAGATGTTTTCACTGGGGCCTAATGGAAAAATGTATACAATGATTCCAAATAGAATTGCAATTAATGACCAGTTTAGTATTTTTTGTCAATAAATTAACAAACTTTAGCAATAATACTACAAGACGTATTAAACACCAAACTTTTACTCATTCTTTTGTTTTGTTGAGAATACAAGTCAATTAAATTACTTAAATTTTTACAGAAAAATATTGCTTTACTTTGTTTCTTTATTTTTTAACTTTTCCAGAGGTAAAAAACACAAAACACATGTTTTGTGATTACTTTGTTAAAGCGAATTAGAATTAGGAAGTACCAATACCTTTTAACAAAGTATTAATACAAAAATAGTCAGCTTTATATAAAACAATTTTCACTCCTAAAATATATACATGTGTGTGTTGGTGTGTTCCACAGCAGAAAATGTTAAAGTAATCAATTTTTAATCTCTTTTTTGTCAATCCTTCAACAGATTGTCAATGTTTAACAGATGGGTATTGAAGTATGAAAATTAAAAATATATTTTTAATAATAAATTTTTCTATAGTTTTTATTATGGTTTTGAAAGTCATCCTACTTTCAAATGTCTTATGTTAAAAGACGCATTATTTTTAAACTTTTCACTGTGAATTGAATTGCATAATCTGATTTATTTTACTCTGGAAATGAAGCTGACATCTTCAATTTATTGTTGGTCAAATATTTTACTTTTTTATAAAGAAAACTTCAAGAAAGTAACATAAAAACGTTTGCAATTTTCATGCAACATTAAAATATAAATGATAAAATTATGTTTTTCAAAAGCCTTGTTAAAAAAACAAAAAATTTTTTCAATTAATATATGTGTGTTGATATTAAATCTTATGTTTTTGCATTTAAAGCTTTGAATAGAGGTGCTTAATTAAAGCACATCTAATTTTGAATTTGTGTAATGTGAGTTAAAACTTTGTGAATCAACCTAAAAATTGTTTTTGATTCAATAGCTTTTATAAACTTTGATGACTTTGATGAAAAACCTCTAAAAGAGCAACTGATTATTTGTATAAACTTTGAATGAATGAAACTTAATTAGAAATTCTTTAGTTTTTTAACTTAAAAAATAAGATACACCACGATTACTACTGATATTACTTTTAAACAATGACTTCTAACAGTTGTTAATAAACATTTTTTTTTATATATAAAATAAATGTTTATATGTTAGGGCAATTTAAGTAAATGACACTATTGAAACTACTGGGTGTTTAAATAATGAAAATCCTATTTTAAAGGATATTCTTTTGAAAAAAACAAACAAAAAAAAAACAACAGATTCCTGGCTTCTAGAGGAGCATATCTCAATTAGACCAATAGCTTTTTGGTAATATTAGTCAATTTTGTCTTTGAAATTGACTAATAATACCTTGTATGCTATAAATAGGAAAATACATGACATTAAATATGAAGACATGCAAACAACTTTCCATCCAGCTCACCAATTTTTTGTTGCAGAGATATGAGCTGACATGGTTGCAATTTTGGTAATCGCAACCGTGCGATTATTTTTCTGCATATCATAATTATTTTTCTGCGTATCATAAGATAAACAGTAATTTTGGTCTTAGGTTCGCAAACTTTTTGTCATAATTAAAATTTTTTAGTTTATCTTATTCATTAAATGAACAGCTTTTATACATAACTGCTATAAATTAAGTGATAACAGATAACAGTGATAAAGTTGTTGCACATGTAATGTAAAGTAAACATGGAACACACCATATTTACACATAAATAGGCTTTGGATGGAATGGCAATTACAGCTCATGTAAACGCTCCTCTAAGCCAGTTTACACAACCAAAAGCTTGATCCTGCAAAAATTAAAAAAACCGAAGAAATTTTTTAAAATACTTAAACATTTTGAGGTTTTTTTAAATTTTAGTTATTAACTTCAGCAGGAGTAAAAAATTTTGTATTTGATAAATAATTATAAAATGTTATTATCATAATTTTTCTTTATTCAGAGCATTTGCAAGACAAATAGTTAATGCAAAAAAAAAAAAGTACTTTTTTTCATAAGATTTCACTTTAAAATATCTTCACATTTATATCACATCTATTGCTCTTTAGAAGATCAAAATTCTGCTTGTAGTGAAAATTTGAATAGACAAGTTTTATACTTTAATCTATTGAATTTGCATAAGTCACTTTTAAATAAAGTTTTTTCAAAAAACTTTGAGAAATTATAATAAACATGTAAGGTGGTAAATGTATGTTAGTTACGTGAGGTAGTAGATACTATATTTTATTTTTTATGCTTATATTATAATGAAAGAATGAAAACAATATGTATCATAGTATAACTTTAACATAAAAAGACATAAGTGGATAAAAAGGTTATGTTGCATAAATACAAGTCTTTAATGCAGATAAATGTTTTTATTATAGCTTTTTCACATGAACTTAATAAAACCACACAAAAATCTAATCCCTTCATATACTTTATTAGCATAAAATTTTATGATATATTATAATCTTTGCAAACAACTACCATAGTCCTCAGTAACTGTTTAATTAACTGGAAAAAAAAGACCATCATTTTTTAATAACTGCTTATTAAATAATGATGGTCTTTTAAAAAATATATTCTTAGGAAAATAAATAAATACTTTAAGGGAAAAAAAAGCAAATGCTACAAACTTTTTTGTATAGATGGTATTCTACCATGTGACGTTAAAATTCGCGGTTGCCATACTGTATGGCAAATAAAGTAAACAAAGCGAGCGTTTATTACCATAAAGTATTTAATTACAATTATTTAAATAACATACCTTGAAGTAGATAGATTTTAAAAGATTATTTTTGTATAAATTTATGTAGAATTTAATTCTATATCTCACAATATAAGTAATTTATTTTTGCTTAAAATAAAATTCTATTAAGTAACTTGTTTTCAAAGGAGTATTATATTATAATACACCTTTGAAAACAAGAATTTTGAATGCTTTGGAGTACTTTATATACAGTTTACTTATTCAAACATTACTAATAATTTATAAGTAATGTGTTAATAAGTACACTGTAAATAAAGTACTCCAAAGCATTCAAAAATAGACTTAATTATTTTTGTTTTACATTTTGAACATTTTCTTTTAAGTATCATAACACATAAGATTCTTTTTCTCTTTTTTTTTTTTTAATATTTTTGTCAATTTGCTAACATACATAACTCAGACACAGTGAACACATTTTGGTTGTTTAAACATGTTAAATAACTTATTAAATAGTATCAATATTTCAAAATGCTATGTATATAAATAATATGCTGAATTACTTATCAAATTGCTTTAGTATATTAAAAGTATTTAATAATGATTAATAACAATAATAATTGGCAACAAGCGAAACCACAAACTTAGAAGAATGTGTCATTTTAGAAGCAATCAACACTCGTGCTAAAGTTGTAAGCAAGTTGCAGAGGATCCAAATGATTATAACTTTATTATAAACTTCAAATTGTTGAAATTAAATATGCTTCTTTTTGCTGTCATGTCAAGAATTTTTTTTTTATAAAAAAGACTTTTTATTGACAAATTAACTTATCACATGGGTGCTGTTCATAAGTTAAACTTTAAATTTAAAAGCTTGCTTAAAAGCAGTGTTTTTAATTAACCATTCTTTGCATCAAAAACTGCTGCAAATAAAAGTTTTCATAGTAGACAAAATTTATTGAAAGATCTGCATTAGCTTTAGTAGGAACAGGACACGAATCAAATTCTAAATTTTTTTGAAATAATTTGTAACATTTCAAGGATTTCTATAAACAATATTAGTAAATACGTAATAGATCTGTAAGTATTAAAACATTTTCAAGCAAGCTGTTATAATGTTTAGAAGATCTATTTCATTTTATCGATTAGTTTGCAATGAGTTTCTCAGAAGGTGACTCTTTGCCATTTAAAGATGTTGTTAGTTGTTAGGCCTTATGAACAATTCTATATATTACCACTGAAAGTAAAGTGTGTTGGATATGTGCAGTTTTTTTCTAATTTCATTGCATTCAACGATGAGTGTAAACAACTGGAATTTAATAATGGATCTCAATAATGACTTAATAACACAACATTTTGTTGATACTATAAACTAACATGATTCTGAACATTTTAAGTTATCTGAATTTTTAAAATATCAATTTTCAAATATAAGTATTTCAAAACTATGCTCAAATTAACAAAAAAATGCTGAGCTAGCACATTTAAAATAATATACATTATAACTTTTTTTTAAATTATGGTCTATATAAAGTACAACTTCTCTAATTTGAATTTTATAGGTGAAAATAAAAGTTTAAATAAAGAGATTTTTTAATTATAGAAAGTTGGTTTACTTATTTTCATTATACATTTAAAAAGAGACTGTTTTGAAACATGTGTAAAAATACACTTGAGTTGTCATCTAAGAGGTGTTGTGGATTGCAGCAGTTAATAGGCAAAAAGAACCAAATCCTCGAAAGTATGCTCTGCTCACTTTAATTCTGACAGAGTATTACCTGAACAATGAATGATATATATATATATATATATATATATATATATATATATATATATATATATATATATATATATATATATATATATATATATATTATTTTAAATGTAATATGTAGCAGGACTTTTAAGTACTTATAGACAGCAACTTTTTCATACTTTTTTTTTTTTAGTTCAGTTTATAAGAAACATAATAAGAAACAAAATAAATATCTCAATGATATTGATATTCCTTATTAATTTTCTTGTATGCTTTAACAATACATATATTTAGGCTCATCCATAAATAAATTATTTGTAGGCATATGTGCATACTTTACAGAAGTACTCCACAGGAGGAAGTGATTTATGATTTGGTTCCCATTCCTTAAATTTCAATTTATACGGGTCTACCCCACTAACAAGCTGTAATTTTGTAACATAATGAATCGCAGTAGCAGCCTGTAATGTTTGAGCATATTCTTCATTTTCACAACAATATATACAGCTAAATACCTATCGTTGAAATAAAAAAATAAAATATTACGAATTTGGAAATAAAAATTTGACGACTTGCTGAAGATCCTTTTTTGTGGAGGATTTCATGGACATTTACTACTAATTTTAAGTTTTTGGGGTTTATCCTCTCTTACCTTAATACCTTATAGATTTATTTATTGTAATGGTTCCTATAGAAAGAAAAACTACAATTTTAAATATTTTTATCTGCATTCCACAATTTTACATGATTCGCAGTTCTCTGACAATACCTGAACACTATTTTAATACTGTTATGAGGTTTTATAACTCTATTGAATGATGAATGGCCTTTTTTCAAATTATTTTAATTTCTTTAAGCAGCACAAGCCATGAATAATACTGCAACAGCTTCATATGCTTTAGAAGTGTTTATTTGGTGGCACAAGATCAACATACAACATACTTGTACTATACATAAAAGCCCTTGAAATGTTACAACTTATTTTATAAATTTTTTGATTTGATTCGTATCTTTTACTTCTTACATATCTTGAAACCACTGAAGACCTTTATATCAAACTTTCATCAAATGTGTATACTTTTCTTAACTGCAGGGTTCAATGTAAAGAGCAGCTTTTAGACACACAGCTTTTAACTTTAAAGTTTAATTTATGAGCATCAACCATGCGAGGAGTTAAATTGTAAATAAAAAGTCTATGCTTTATGAAAAACATTCTGGAATTTCAGCTGAAGGTAAACATAAATTTTCAACAATTTAAAGTTTATAGTAATCACTCTTCTTCTTTTTCATTCACAGAATCATTCAATTTCCAGTTTTTCACTTTAATACTCTTAAAGTTGTCATGGCAAAACACCAATTGCCTTGTATCAGTGCAAAGGTTTTCCCTGCTACAAGTTACGATATTTCCTGACGAACTGAAAACTCTTTCAGATGGGAAACGTGATGCAGGAATGCAAAATATGGATCTGGAAATTTTAGCCAAGATGGGAAGAACCTTTAAATAGTCTTTCCACCAGGTTAAAACGTTTGTGTTGCTTCTGGTGACAGGCTTTGGCATTGAAAAAAAAGAGGACATTTCCTTAATTGAAAACATATCATCCATTGCAATATCTTTGACCTGCGATATATTAGCAAAACAAAAGTCTATTGGCTCAATGAACTGAAAATCTTCTGTGCTTGCTATAGATATAACTTTTTCAGGGTTGGGGTTATAGATGGCCACTATTTGCTCTTTGGTTGATTCAAAACACTAAAAAAATAGCACAATGTTGTAATACTTTTTAAGTTTTTATAATAAAATTTATAGTTAAACTTACTTCAAATTTTTCTAAAACAGTTCCTTGATAATATGGCTGTAGAAAATGTGCAAAACTGTTACTAAAATTCTCTGAACCACATTTTGGCAATTACTTTAACATAAGGCACTATAAAAGAAGCAAATTTTATGTTATATTACAATTAATTGAATATTATGAATATAAATTTAGGCACAAAGTAGGTTAAAAAACCAACCATCAAGTTTATTGCGTTCTTTTTTAATTTCTTTACAGGTTAAGAATGAGTTTTAGAAGAAAGTGATTGATGAGTTTTAGAAGAAAGTTTTATTCAGATGTCAAGAGCATCTTGAATTTCATTATTCTCTTCAAATAAATTTTGTTTCATTGTTTTTAATGCTCTACCTAAACAAGTATTAATCCTATGATCGTAACACAAATCAGCATCAGTTACATGCTTTGAAAGCATAATTGCTTTTATCATGTTGCTTGCAGCATCAGTTATCCTCACTTTTTGTTTTGCTTTTAAGCCGACAACTGACTCAATCATTTTGTCTATTCCATTAGCAATATGTTGAGCAGTATGGCGTTCTGAAAACTCTTCACAGTTAATGACAAACTTTCTCAAAGTGTAATCATCAGCAATGTAACGCAGAGTTAATAAATGAATCTACTGCCCAGCAGTCAGTGGTGAATCCTACCCCATCTACAATTTTTAGTTCAATTGTCAACTTTTTATCTAATGTTGCTTTCATATTCCAATTCATCATGGGTAACTTATATTTAGAAAATGTACTATTTTTTATATTAGCATGGGGATCAAAACTATGAAAAAACTATTTAAAACCTTGAGATTCAACTATACTGAAAGGTAGAGATTCGCAAACCAAAAACTTTGTGATATTAAGATCAATAACCAGCTGTTTTTGTTCCTCACTTTTATATTTTGAAAGTTGAGAAACTATATTGTTTTGTGACTTAATTACTGTTGTTTTGTTGTCTGTTGTACTGTTGTATTGTTTTGTTTGTCAATGTTTTTTGAACTACTTGAGCAAGCTGAATCTTCTCGCATAACTCTTTTTTTTTTTTGCTGCTGGACCTTGTATTGATCCTTTGATATACTTATCTGAAATTAAAAAACAACTTTTCAGTTAAACTATTTAGTTAAAATTAAAACCAGTGAAAAAATTTTTTATTTTAAATTACCTTGTGTCTCTGTAGAGTTATTTTCCTCTCCATCATTTTGATCAACTGAATTTTTTAATTCTTTTTTAACTAATAATTTATACAAAGATGAATGAGTTATTTTCAAGTGGTACCTCATACTGGATATTGAATCCTTAGCAAGTTTGTAAACTTTACGGCACTTTTTGCAAATTGCATTGGCAACTACTTCTCCATCTTTATTAGTTGGCTCTTTTTCAAAATAATCCCGAATAACAAAACATGTTTTTGGCATTTTACATACAATAAAGAAATGTATAAAAAAATGTCATTAAACTTTTATAATACAGATAATATGCTTTATTTATTATAATAAAAAAATGACATTGAAAAATGAAATAAATTTAAAAAAGTCAACTAACTGAAATTTATCAGCTAGAAACTTTTTTTTTTTTAATTATTTAAATTTTTGATTATATATTTTAAATTCAAGTTATAAGTTTAACAAATGTACAAAAATGTTTTAAATTTTTCATTAAAGCTATAGAATAATATTTTTGTAAAAAAAATTTATATTAATATATTTTTAAAATTTTCTTTTGAAAAAAATTTTATAAAATTTTTGCTTATATAAAATTTTTGCTAAAAGTTTCAAAACCTTTAGTTTGATAATGGCACTGTATATTGTAATTGTATATTTTTTTTGCTCCTTGTCATACATTCAACCGAACGTCGATTAAAGGAAACTCTTTTTGAAACAACTTATAATTATTTTTATATAAAACTAATGAAATTAGCGGAAATTAACAGAATTAACAGAAATTAACGAAAAATATTGATTAAAAAATTTTAACAGAAATTTTCCATTTTTACCGTCCGTTAAAATTTTTTAACGTAACAGACATTAATGGTAATGGACGGAAACGGACGGATTTACCGGACGGAAAAATCAAACACCTATGCTTAGTTTATAGTATTTTCGTTTATAGTAAAATCGTAATCATTTGGATCTTCTACAACTTTTTCGTATAAGTTTTAATTGCCTCTAAAATCATACATTCTTCTAAGTTTGTGGTTTCGTTTGTTTGTATTGTATTATTGTTCAAATTATTTACAATTACTTAATGCTAAGGTTAATTGCCTTGTTCGACCGTGTTTAGAAAATAAGTTATTTAATATTGAGTTTTAGTTTAAACAAAAAAAAAAATTTATCATGAGAAAGGGAATTAAATTCTACATAAATTTATTCAAAATAACAAACTTTTTAACTGTTTTTACGATTGGAACCATATCAACAGATAATAGTAATTAGCCTTGCATTAAACTAATGCGCATTTGTTTGACCTACAAGATGGCGTCAGAGTAACAATGTTTACATTGTGACATCATTCGAACACCATCTATTGATGTCACTTATGAACTACAAGAGCGCATTATCAGACCAGTACTTTTTTTTTTTTTTAAACCAACAAGTCAGAACTTTTTTTAAAAAAATGACATAAAAAATTAAAAAGTTTTTTGCTAATATCTCAATAAATAATTTGTTCTGGGGAGTTTGATTAACAAAATAATTATTTTATAAGGATTATTTATGATATGCTTTTCTTGGTACTTGGGGATCACTTTAACATCCTGAATTTTTTATTATGAACTTTCATTATTTCAAAATGAACTATGCTGATTGCCTGCCATTTTTTGAAACTTTAGTAGCATACAGCAAAAACTTTGTTGGGTATGACAATATATTACTTTTTTTTGTCTTATCAAAAAGAAGAGAAAACAGTGTATAACTGAACATTAAAATCAATGTTAAGACACAGTAATTGATCCAGTAATAAATGGAAGCTAATAAAGGTTGGCAGTTAGGTTGGCATTGCCAAATGCCAACCCTAATACCAAGGGCTGGTAATATTTGCCATACTTTATTCATACTGACCAAATTTTTAAACTTAGCATTAATTTTATGAATTTTTATTTAAACAAATTTTTGGATTCATTTTTTTCATGTTAACATAAAAGTTCTGATGTTAATGTTAAAGATGATGTTTGATGATTTCTTATGACTTTAATATATTAATGATGAGGATGAGCCAGAAAATACTAACCATTAGCATAAAAATTATATTTGGAAATTTTTAAGAACAAATTATTGAATTAATTTTGCATGAGAAAGTTTGATATTTTCATATATGAAGCTCAAAAATTGTAAAGATATTGCTCATAAGAAATTGCAATTAATACTCTTGCCTCATTAAGCCAAGCATTTTACCTGATTTGAACACCATCTAAAGCTGTTGATTAAAGTTCAAAGCAAATGTTTCTGAACAGAACTCAACCAGCAGATCTGAGAAAAACTATAATAAAAGCGTGGTGCCATAAAACAAATAAGGTCACTTGATGACACAATCCCACTATGAATAGAGGCTGTTCTAAAAGGTCGAGGAGCCCATACAAATATTTAAACATTTTATATATATGCGTTTATTACGTTTACTAGTAATAAGTGCATAGTATAAAAAACATTATTTTATATTATATATATATACATATATATATAATTTTTTTTAAAACATCAGATAATGGAAACTAACTCATTTCTTTATATTCATTTGAAATTTTTGCTGGCTTATGGTTCAATTAAGCAGCATAATCACCAATAACATAGTAATAAAACTATAACAAAAGGGTTAAACATAAACTTCTATATCAGCATAAGAATAGGTTTTTCCTAATGATTCCTTATTTAGAGTTTACTCTACAGTATATATCAAATTTTTTTCTTCTACAAATTATATATATAAAGTTCTATAGTTTGTTGCATTTGGGAGTACGCAGGCTTGGTCAGGATGCGGGAGGGATTGCTCTTGATAACTGACCACGAGAATAATATTCAGTTGCGAAAAGCTGGCCCGATTTTTTAGTCGTTTTGAGAACATTTCAAAAAACAAAAAGAAAGCGAAAAAAAGATTAATTGGACCGATGAGAAACAGTTACAAAAAAAAATAATCTAAAAAGTAACTTTTAATGCGAAAAAACTTAAAGCAAAATAAATTACGTTTAGAACAAATATTTTCGAAAACACCGCTCTTTTATAGTTTTTTTATAAAATTAAGCGACATTTTTTTATATAAAAAACATCTGATGATTGCTAAATAAGGAAACAAATGTTTCTTTATTAAGCAATTATTAAAGAGTTTAATATAATTTTTATTTATATACTCTTGTCTTATTTCCAGGGCTGAACAGAAGGGTTTGGGTTTATAGTCCAGGGCCCCGGAATGTTGGGGGCCCCGAAATAGACAAGAAGACTTTTTTTTTAGTCATTTTTAGGGTGTGGCACATGAAAAGGCATCCAATATAAATATAGCCCCGGCCCCGAAAAGTCTAACAAGATTCTAATAAAACTAACGCTAGCTTTAGTTTTATTTAAGCTAAATTATTTTATAAATAAAAAAGTTAATTTTTTTAATAACAATTTTATGTTTCGTGTGAAAATTTTAGCATATTTGCAACAATTCTACTTAGTAAGATGAACAATCAAATAATTAAATCTTTTTGTCACTGTAAAAATTAAATTAGATAGAAATTCACTAAAAAGATAAAAATCAACTAAAAATATTTTATGAAGAGGAAACGGAACTGCTTCATAATATCACTAATGATGTTTAGCGAGTGGGCTTTTTAATTTTAATTAGTATTTAAAACAGAAAAAAGTAACATTAAGTTAAAGGTAATGAGTTTGTAAGAATCGCAACTGAAGCAAAAATATTTAGAGCTAGTAAACCAACATGTAAGAACTTAAAAACTTTTTTTTATATTTAATAACTTTCTAAATATATATATGTGTATAAATATATATATGTGTGCAACCGTATGCTTCTTACACGAAGACTTGACATATATATACATATGTGTCTGTGTGTGTATATATATATATATATATATATATATATATATAGCGCGAGTTGCATTGTATGCATGTTTGTATTTAGTAACCAGAAACTTCTTTTAAAAATTCGAATAATACAATTTTTATAACAATTCAACAGAAAACTCTAGAACTTTATTTCGCTTAGTCAGCGTATTTTTTAAACAAATAGAGTTAGTTTGTTCAAAGATTTGGCGGGTTTTTAGTGTTGGCAGATATTCTTTTTATTCTTCCACACCAAGATGTTTTGAGAACATTCAAGTTTATGTATGTTTCCATGTATGTCCGTAAAACAAAATTTTTATTTACAGACATACATAAACTTAAATGATCTCAAAACGACTACAAACCCTGGCCAGTTTTTCGCAATTAAATATTATTTCCGTGGTCAGTAATTGAGAGCGATCGCTAACGCTTCCCGACCAAGTCTGAGTACGGAAGGAAAAAAATGATTCTTATGCCAACAAATACCTCACTTTTAATTACTTTTAATTACTTTTGACTTTCGTCCAACATTTGCGTGTTGTCAGAAAGTAAAAACCATTAAATTAATTACAAATTAATCATTTTTTTAAAAAACCGCAAAAACTCAAATTTAATTGACCAGAATGTTTTTAAAAATATTCTGAATGTTTTTAACAATATAAACAATGTTTTTATTTTTATTTTCTTTAATAAAATGTTTTTATTTTTATTTGTCAGTCGATATAGCAGCAGAGTGCTGCTATTCGACTGACAAATAGCCTGACTCGCAACGGAGTGCTGCTACATCTACTATCTTTTAGCCTGACTCACAAGGGAGTGCTGCTACATCGACTGAGGGTTTGGTTGGCGCAGGCAGTCTATCAATTAATAAAAAACAAAAATTCCGGTCTTGCATTTTAATTTTTACTTTTTGTCAACAAAATACAGAAAAACTTTCTGACAACCAGTTAAGAGTTCTATATATATATGCGGTAGTGGTGTAGTAGTAAAAGTGCTCGCTTCATAAGCAAGAGATTCCGAGTTGGATCCCCACCACGCCCCTGTTAGTACCGTGCTCAACTTGTTTTTCCACGCAGCGGCCTTGTTCGTCAAAGTTCGTGTTTTGGAGTTATAGAGTTGAGAGACGGTTAAAACCACTATTAAGTAGTCTTCTCATCTGTAGTGGCCTTCTAGGCCTTGAGGAGGTGAACAACAAGAAAATATATATATCTATGTATGTATGTATGTATATATATATATATATATATATATATATATATATATATATATATATATATATATATATATATATATATATATATATATATATATGTATATATAAACTAAATTATTATGAACTCTCTTAATACTGTTAATATTTGTTTAAAGTTACATCAGTCTGCAATTGCTAACCATAGAGTAAATTCTAAATAAAGAATTATTAGGAGAAGGCAAGAACACTTAATGTAGATTTTAGACAAGACAAAGAAATACAAAAATATCAATGCACTTTTTTGAAGGGTAGTATTAATTTGGACAGTGGATAAATGTCTTAACAAACTTTTTAACTTAAGGTAAGGAAACCTATTCTTATGCTGATATAGAAGTTTATGTTTAACCCTTTTGTTATAGTTTCATTACTATATTATTGGTGATTATACTGCTTAACTGTACCATAAGCCAGAAAAAATTTTAAATGAATATAATGAATATATGTTAAAATATTCAAATGAAAAAAAATACAAATTTTTTATGGGACTTTAAGTTTGATGTCATTTAGCATTATATATTTCAAATATTTCTTTGTCAGCCCAATATAAGGCTGAATGATTGCCGAATGGCATCAAACTTTAAGTCCCATAAATAAGTTTTTTCTTTTTTCATTTAAATATTTTAATATATTTTGATCTATTTTATAAATATCGATCATTTTTAAACCGATAAAGAGCTGTATTATATCTAACAGAATACAATGCAACTCTATAAATATATATATATATATATATATATATATATATATATATATATATATGTGTGTGTATATATATATATATGTATATATAAACAAAGCTCTTAAGAATTGTTTAATTATGCTTAATCAGTTATTTTATGTCTATTTAAATATAATAGGCCAGATGATTAAAAAAAGCAATTGCTTTTATTCAGTAATTGGTCAGTTTTACATAAATAAAAACTTCAGCAGTTTTGCACAAATTTTTATTCACGTAAAGTTAAGCCATTTACTCAGTAATTGCTCAGCTTTATGTAAATAAAAACTTAAGCAAAATTGCTAAAATTTTTATTCATGTTAAGCTGACAAATTATTGAGTAAAAGCAATTGCTTTTTTTTCGGCCTAATAATGTTAAAAAGTTGTTGGTCTTGCCAGTTTATTAATTTCAATGAATTTGCATTAAAAATATCAAAACTACTTACAATATTCATAAAGTCACTGTCATCAGTTTCATCATCCATATCTGCAGCATTTGTTGTTAGTTTTTTATAGGCAGCAGACACCTCTTGAAATTTCTAAAAGTGATTTTTTTAAAAATCTAATTATGGATAGTATTTTTTTTTTTTATGTTAATAAAATTTTATAGAAAAAATTAAATGTATTAAATGTATAAGTATAAATGTAAAAAAACACAGTAAGATGAGCATAACATCATACCACTGTAATTAAAATTAGAGTTATAAATAAAAAGTTGACTAAATATTAAAAAAACCATTGTAAATTTATATTTCTCTAAATATTACTTTCTCCATAAGTTATATGCTTGTGAGTTTCCTGTAGCTGAGTAAGAAAAACTGTTAAGAACCATTACACTAACTCTTACTTCAAAAATAGTTTGTATGTACCTTTCTTTACAAATCGCATATTAAAATTATAAAATGATTTGACAAACTCAATTGTTAAAGCAGATTCCATAAATGAATTTAAATAGAAAATAAATAAACTGTGACCTGCAAAATGATGGGTTTTAAATATGTAAAAACCTGTTGTGAATTAAAAACTTAAAAACTTTTTTTTTTATAAAAGTCTGTTGTAGCATTAATCCAAGATCTAAAACAAAACGAATATATATAGGCCTCAAACAAATAAATATATTTAAAAATATATTGGCCTTAAAAAAAAGCTCAATTAGAGGAGACCCCAAATCTATTTTTTTATATGTTGAAAATATATAGTAGGGGCCGCATTACAATTAAAGTAAATATAATTATAAATTAAAGTGATGTTTTTAATGTTATGAAATTATAACTTTATTCATAAATGGGTTCATAAACGAAATTACTTTAATTTTAAATTTCTAAAAAAGAATTTTCTTTTTTTTTTAGTTACAAAATATTGAAACATATGTTCATTATTTAAAAGACAATAATACATATAATACATACAACATATATTAAAAAATACCTTTATCAAGTAATATGTACATATGTAATAATTTGTCTATTAAAATACTATTTTTTGTACATTTGTATAATAAAGTAATATTTTATGTAGATATTATATAAATATTTCTGCTTAATAATATTAATTTTATCAATTTTGAAATTTTCTTTTGGTTATATACCAGCATAATCAGCTTGTTAAATAATATTAAATATTAATTATAGTTTTAGATTTGAATTCTTTATTTGCATAAAAAAAAAGAAACAATTCTTTATTCTTATAAATGATGTAAAAAAACTTCAACACTTTCTTAAATGTAAATTTGAAAAGGAAGACTAGATTAAATTAGAATAAATTACTGTAAAATCAAGGGGAAGTATGTTTATCAAATCAAAAGAACGATTACTAAAAAGGCATCATATTTTAAAGTGAAAATGCAAATGGAAAATATATTGTGAGAAAAACAAAATATAAAAAGAAGGCAGTTTAATATAATCCGAGCCAATATTCCCCGGCGAATATTGGCTGGGATTGAGGCAAAAGGAGGACATGGTAAATATTAAGAGTTTTTTATGAAGTTTGACATTAAAATGTTTGTAATTGTTCCATACTTTGTATAAATAATAGGTATGAAAGATGTCTTAATGATCAGTAATAAAGAAATAGCAAAAAAAAAATTTAAATTTTCAGAGAATTGTGTCAGATAGCAGGCTTGAACAGGAATGGCGTGCAATCAAACACTCTTGCTGACCATGCAAATAATTTTTTTTTTGACAACTTCATCACAACTGTTTAAATGTTTTTATGATACAAAAATTTCAGAAATGCTCAGACAAAAGAAACACCAAGCAAAACTTAAACGGCTGTCTCAATGTTAGCGTGTTTCTTCAAGTCTTTAAATTAAACATTGCAACCTACAGACTTTATAATTTTTTTAATCGCATTTAATTTCAAAGAAATTCAGTATTAAAAATGACATTATTGTAAGATTTTTTTTTTGAAAAATTAAATTTTTTTTTTTTTGAATCAATATTATTTGTTTTTGTTTCATTTGTTTTTTGAAATAAGCTTTCATCAATTGTATGACTTTCCTATAAATTTGTAGTAAGCTTAACATAAGAATGTTTTTTTATAGAGTGCAAAAACTAAATAAAAGTAAGATTTTTATGATACTCTTAAATATAATAAACATATAAAAAAAAACGTTTATCTAAACCGTTTGTTGCTATGACAGTTTTGTTCTTCTATCGAAATAACATTTTACAAATTTCTTAATTTTTAATTAATAAATAATTTTGGTAAACAACATCATTTGAGATATTTCCAGAATTCTTGAATTTTTAAGTTAAAAAATTTTTTATGAAATATAAATTTAATAAATTTACAGACAGCTTTAATTAAAGCAATAATTAATGTTTTATGGATTTGTACAATGAAATAATTCTGTCTTCATTCCTTTTAAAAATGCAAATTGTGAAATAGCTGATGGTCATTTAACTCATGTTTCTATGGCAGCAGCTCAACTTTGTCAAAAGTAAAATAATATTGACTTAGTAATTTTACCATCCCATTCTCCAACATTTTTCCAACCACTCGATTCGGGCATTTACTGTCACGTTAAAAATATCTGGCGCACAATTCTTCAACAACACTACCGAAAAACTGGTTTTAGAAATGTTGATAAGCTGACGTTTCCCTCTCTTGCTTTCGAAGTTACTTTCATCAGCAGGCTTTCAAAAGATCACATGCAGTCAATGGTTTTGAAAATACAGGTTTCTATCGCTTAAGTAAAAATGCAGTTGATAGTGAGTAACTCAAGCTTTCAGAGCTTCACAATCCACCAGCACTGAAACCAGCACCAACAACTCCATTAACATCTGCACAAATAGCACCAGCAACTCCATCAATGTCTGCATAAATAGCACTAGCAACTCCATCAACAGCATCTCAACTATCATCATTCATCACTCCTCAATTTTTTAGAGAAGAAATACAATTGGTGAGCCAAGTAATTGAAAAGAATCTCAAAAGGCACCTGCAAATAAGAAATTAAAATCAAAAGCCCAAAAAGCCAGTCAAAGTTGTAGCTGAATGTAAATGCATTACAGAACCATTGATTTTCGAGCAAGTGAAGGTAGCAAAAGATGAGTCAGAAACTAAAAAACAAGCTGAAAACCAAAACCAACGATCGAAGCAAAGAAAACTGATGATTGGCAGTGAAGTTGACCACAACAAAAACAGAAATTCAAATATGGCCGAGAATAAATGCAGTAAAGCAAAGTGTCAAAAGCCATTCAATAGTGCAATAACTGATCAGCGAAACCTTTGGTTGCAATGTGAGAAAAGTTCTTGTCGAAAATGGGTTTGTGAAAAATGTAGTCTCAAAAAAATACCATCGAATTTTATTGCTCAGTAAAAGCTCAGAAAACAATGAGTTTTTGATCTCTTCATCTCTCATGTATTAAAATTTGTAAACTGATTTTTTTTTTAAGTTTGCTTGATTATTTTGAAACTCTTTTTTCAGTCAACTAAATCCCTCCCCCAGGACCATCTTCATGGCTTTCGAAATATCCTACATTTCTTAAAAAAAAAAGGGAAAAAAAGTAGAGGGGGGAACATGCCCCGATACCTCTCAGTATCGGTGATCATGCCCCCACTTATTGAATATTGTTAGATTTCTTTTATTTAACTGATTTTAAATGTGTTTTTAAGATCTATAATTTAAAATAAAATTTATGTTGTAAATAACATAGGTGGCGAAATTCCCCCAAATAAGATTTTATTGGGGTAATTTTGCCACCCCATTTTTTCTGTTCTAATTATAGAAAAAAAAAAATTTTTTAATTAAAGTATGTAAAGTTTATAAAAATATTATTGATAATAAAAAAAATTTGATTTTTATTTTTAGTTCTCAAGTTATTTAAATTGAAAGAATTAGTGGCGAAATAACCACATCTTACTCTATCAGGGCCTATTCTAGAAAAAAACTTTGGACGCCGGTAACCCCTCGTCCCGAAGAAATCTAGCAGAAAATTGGGGTTTTTTTAACAAAAAAAAAAAAATTTGTTGTAAAAAAAAAAAGAATCCTAAAATTTTAATTTGGGCAGCGCCCCAGTCGTTGCCAAATACGGTCGACGCTGTTCAAAATGGTCTAGAACAACCCCTGTCTATGTGTGCATGAAACTTAAAAAAAAACTTGCATGAGTAGCTTCTTCTTTAGATTGTGTTTCACCATGTTTATCGGGGTGCCATTTTAAAGCAAGACGCTTGTAACTACTTCTGACTTCATCAGGACTTGATTCTAAAAATTGGTAAATTATTTTTTAAGATAAATAATTGACTAGTTATATTGCTTAAAAACAATTTTATTGCATAATTATCTTAATATGAAATAAACATATATAAAATATTTATTCATATTAATACTTTAGATCTATTTATCTATATATAAATATATATATTTATATATTATATATGTATATATATATATATATATATATATATATATATATATATATATATATATATATAGGCTTGGGCGGGGGTAAATAAGTGCGAGACTGGAGAAAAGCTCTTCTAAAACAAACATGGCGAGCAATGCAAGCTGCTCCTCTAAACAGCTTCTTAGGAGAGCGTTTGATACTAACTAATGAATTTTTCTTAATTTAATTTGCTAAATTTTTTACAAATAAAAGAGCATATAAACTTAAGCATATAAACTTAAAAAAAAAGAAGCTGAAAATATAATAAAAGTTTTTTTGACATTTCTTTTTGAAAATTTATAAAAATAATATCATATTAAGTATATAATAATAAGTTAATAAAAATATCATATTATAGGCATTGTTAAACACAATAAAACACAACAACTGTAGTAATTCTATATATTCTATTAGATAATATATATTTCAGCAAAACTTAAAAATTATTTTTAAACATTTTAAAAGTGTTTTTAATATGCAAATAAACATTACTTCACTCTGAGAAAAATAAGAAAATTAATATTATAAGCACGGTTTCTTTTGAATCAATTGCTAATTACTTAATAGTAACACTATGAAAAGAAATAATCATGTTTTAGCATTTTAATAGAAATACTCATGTTTTAGCATAGGTTTCTTTCAAAGTCTTTAAAATGTGTTTTAAAATTTTAGTAACTAATTGTTTTTTATAATAAATATGCGTTTTTTATAATAAATAAAAAACTGTAAATCACATATTTATTTGGAAAAGACTGCTGAAATAATGTGTATTTTTAAAAATTTTAAGCAAATACCAACATTTACATATGCAAAAAAACTAGAAATGTTATGCTTATTTTTCTGTCTTTTTTTAAAAAAAGTTTGTTCGTAGATTTGTTGCACCATGTCAAGCAAATATTTGTTACGTTAGTATTACAAGAATATATATATAACAAGTGTCATTTATTGCAGCATGAAATAATTTATTAAATGATATTATATATTTTATAGTAAAAAGTTTTATATTTTCTTATTGTAACAGAATGAAGGCATTTTAAGAAATTTTTAAAATAGTTATTAAAATGATTGCATTTTTTTTTTTTTAGCTACAATGATAAATATACTTTTGAGAGAAAAAATTATACTTTTGCAAGAGCCATAAATTGCTCCCGTAAACCATTTTAGAGTAGTGTAGACGACAGCTAAACCTCTCGCTTCCTGCCGAGGCCTGTATATATATATATATATATATATATATATATATATATATATATATATATATATATATATATATATATATATATATATATATATATATATATATATATATATATTATATATATATATTATATATATTATATATATTATATATATTATATATATATATATATATATTATATATATATATATATATATATATATATATATATATATTATATATATATATATTATATATATTATATATATATATATTATATATATATATATATATATATATATATATATATATATTATATATATATATATATATATATATATATATATATAATATATATATATATATATATATATATATATATATATATATATATATATATAAATATCAACCTTCGGAATTAGGAAAAATGAGGTCAGCAATAATTTGCTGATCTCAATCTTTTAAAGGTCAGCATCAGGTTGGCAAAAAAAATTTGATACAAAAGTCTTACCATAAAACATAGAAACAAGGTAGGCAATTTTTTGCCAACCTCATTTCTATGTTTTATGGTAAAATTATGTGATTAAACACTTTTAAATTGATATAACTTTATATCAATTTAAAGTGTTTAATCACGTACTGAGAATAGAAAAAACTAAGTTGCTCAATAGCTATACATCCCCACTCAGTTTCTGTACATGCAAATAAATAGTGCAATTAACATTAACACGTTAAAAAAAAGTTTAGCAAAGTATTTATTATATTGCTCCACAACAGAAATACCGGGTGGTATGAAGTCATTCCAAAACATCCTCAACATCAAATCATCATAAATACTCACCAAAAATATTTATAAATAAAATAAATTCCAATAAAAAAGTGATGCTAACAAAATATATTTCAAGCATATCATCACCAAAATGTCAAAAATGTTAACAAAATCATGAAGCTGTCCAAATATGTTGATACTAATGTTATCACATTGTCTAAATATTTACACAAATATACTGGCTACAAAGTGAGTTTGCCGGATGGAAGAATGTCAAAATACATAAAAACCAAAACAACCAAAACCAAATAAATATGTCATAATAAAGGTTGCTTAAAGATTCATCAACTATAAGTTTTTTCTGTCTTACTTTATTTTTAGTCTAACAATCTTGCATTTAAGCAAGCATGTAAAGCTTTACATGCTTGCTAAAAATAGATAAACATGATGAAAATCAGAAAGGATTTGCTTCTTGTTTAATGCATTTATCACACTCATGACTTCAACTATTTTAAGTGTCATCATTGAAGTTATGAGAGTGTGTCAATGCGCTACCAAAACTACCTAACTGCTCATTAATGCTTTAAATAGATTTCAATCTTAAAGACGTGTCCTATCAAGCCATTGATGAAGATGATGCTATTTGTGACCAGTGCCCAAGTATGCCTTGATGAGTGTCATTTTATCCAGCTTTTTATATTTTTAACATGTTGTCAATCTAGAGACTTTTGAGTATTCAATCTAATAACCTCAGACAAACCAGACCATATCCAGAAAAATTACTAGAGCAGATCATCTAGGCAAAGTAGTCAAAGAACAAGTTCCAGGCCTTGTTACGAGATTGCGTTGCGTAGCGAAAACGCGTAACGCATTTCTAAGTAACTCAACTCAGCAAATATATTTTGCATCGTTAGAAGTTATATTGCGTCACTAGCGTCTTTTTAAGTACCGCATTGTAATTAAAGTTATTTTATTAACGCGTTAAAAATCTTACAAACAGTTTGTTTTTTTCTCACTATAACAAAAGTTACAAATAAAAGTTCTTATTCAAAAAATCATTTTTATTATTTTTTTCAAATAAGAACTAAATTTTATTTTGAATAAAAAATATTTTTTTCATGAAACGTAAAATGTTTGTTTATTTTCTTATGATTTTACAGTTGGTTTTTGGTTATTTTATTAACTGTTAATAAATTTTTTCTTATTTAATTTGTGAACTCTTTTTAATAATGTTTTTAAAAAATTAAGAGTTTTTTTTTTGTTATTTATCAGTTACCAATAACATATTCGTGTTCATATTTTACTTTCATAAATTAAACGAACGTCTTTAAAACTTTATGCTATTGAATTAGCAATAAACAAAATATATCTTATTAATAAAATATTTACATCAAAAGAAATTGTGCATTTTTAAAACTATTATGACTAAAAATAATTTTGATATTTAAAAGGAATTTATATATTTAATTACTTAAGATAAAACTTAAAACACTTTATTTTTTTTAAATAATTAAAAATTAGTTAAAACAAATAAAACAACAATAAAAAAAATTATGAAACAAACTGTTTCTTTAACAAAAAATCTATTAGTTTACAATTGCGGTTAAATGCTTTTACTTACGACTTTATTTCTTCTGAATAAACGTTACGTTACGTCACGTTAACGACAATCAAAAGATAATTTAAATATTCTAAAAGATAAGTTTTTGCATAGCGCAAAACTGCTGAACGCGTAGGCAAATCGCCTTTTCGCAAGCAAAATGCGAGCTGCGTAATGCTTCATAACAAGGCCTGAAGTTCATTACATGGTACATAGACTCTTGGCCACTACTTCAGGTTAGCGCTGTCAGCTTGAGGCATTATATAGTCAAACACTTTGATCAGCTTATGCACTTTAATGTCAAAATGTCTAAAAGTAAAGTGATTAACATAAATTATCCAAAGAACCCTTTATTGTATGAGTACTTGATAGAAACCACTGATAGCGTTACACACTTGTAACTATAACTATTGAATGTGATATTAGCAATTTTGACTGAAATAACTTGAAAGCAAGAGCGTGAGTTGAAAAAGCAGCATCCACAGCCAATTGCATATTAGGAAGCAAAAATACTTACTATAGAAGAAAGTTAACTTTGTTATGCACACTCTATTGAAGGTATGTTTAGTCACATTTTGAATTTACCTTTCAAGTCTGGTCCCTGTAAGTTCCTTACATCAACAAAGTAAATTTTTAAGCGTCATAGCAACAACTGATTAGATGTGGTGTATACCATACATACATATATTGTGCTTGCTTTAATATTTAAAATGCCAACTTAAAACAGACATTACAATAAAAAAATTATTTATTTTTTTCATCATTCTAATAAGTACAACTTACAAAAAAAAGTAATAATACACATTACAAACATAATATTATAATAAACACTATAATTTTATATTCATCATGATTTTAAGATGTAAATTATGTATTATAAATAGAAATATTCCATATGTTTTATGTGTATGTGTTGTGTGTTATGTGTATGTGTGTGTGTTGTGTGTGCGCGTGTGTGTCTGTGTGTGTGTGTGTGTGTGTGTGTGTGTGTGTGTGTGTGTGTGTGTGTGTGTGTGTGTGTGTGTGTGTGTGTGTGTGTGTGTATGTGGTGTGCGTGGTATCAACTTATAATATTCAAATTTTATTTTCAAAAATAATTGTGTTTTTATCATAACAAAAAAATATATATAGCCATAAAAAAATTATAAATAGCCAATTAAAAAACAAAAAAGCAAACATCAAAGTTGCAGCTGTTTGTTTTTAAAGTAAATTTTAAATTAAATATGAAGATAGATATAAAGTAAATATATATATATATATATATATATATATATATATATATATATATATATATATAGTATATATATATATATATATATATATATATATATATATATATATATATATATATATATATATATATATATATATATATATATATATATATATATATATATATATATATATATATATATATATATATATATATATATATATATATATATATATATATATATATATATATATATATATATATATATATATATATATATATATATATATATATATATAGATGGATAGATAAATAGATAAAAAGATATCTATATAATATATCTAGATATGTAATATTTATATCTTTCTATAGTCTAAAACTGTATCTCATTATCGCTAAACCATTAGGATAAATATACAATTATACAATATTTCCATTCCGAGGTATATGTAACTAACCTTCTTGAACACCGAGAATTCGAAAAGCATCATCTCTAGTTATTTTCATTTTGTGTTTTATATGGCAAGAACCTAAATAAAACTATATAGATTTTATTTGTAATTTATAAAAAGCATAAAATCACTCCGCCTCCGACTTCAGAAAACTTCAAGTTCTGCGATGGTAAAAAACAGAACCTAATCTTAATAATGGAGTATACAATTTTAAAAAAAGATATTGAAAGCAATTGTTGTTGTTTTTTTGTACGCCATGTAGCCCAAGAGGTGTAACTTCCGTTTATTTCTCTGCCGGAAAATTTATGAGGGTGCAAATTTAAAATCTATTTTTTAGTTTTCAAATTTGTGAAGTAAAAAGAAAAACTTTTAATATAGAATAAAGAGCTTACATGTCCCGACAAAACAAGAGGTGACTATATTGAACCGGATTATTATTGTAACAGATGAATGACCGACATCAAGAACAAACAGGTTATGACCCGGTTTCCGCGATTGCTGGTTCTTAAGAACCACCAATCACGGAAATCAATCTTAAGATCTTAAATTAAAACTCTCTATAAACCTCTATAACTCTTTAAACTTTAGCTCAAACTTTTTTTATTATTTATTTAATATAATGAGGTTAGGCATCTAATTATCAAGTTTTCGCTACGTTTATGTTTAAATTAATTTCTTAAATCACTAAAACACTATTATTCCTACTATAATGCGTACGATTAATTATAATTAATTATATATAGAAGTTAATTAATTATTACGATTAATTAACCGCTTATTTAATAAGAAAAATTAAAAAAAAAGTCTCGCAATTTTCTAATACTTAATTGACTATAATAACCTCTTAAAGCTATTAAATTGTATTCCTAACGAAAGAGAATTCCCGACGGGCATATAAGTTGTTTGTTTAAAATTAAAAAGTACCAAAATGAAAAGATTAACAGTTTGAAATAAGTTTTAATTTTTTTCAAAATAAGACTAAAAATAAGTGAAATAACTTTAAGAGAATATAAATGCGGATGTTGTTCTAAAAAATTAGATAAAGTAAAAAATAAGCGCGGAACATCTAGAGTTTTTTTAGAAACGAAGTTGAGGTTTCTAAATGAAATACGAGAAACAATCAACAAAAGCAAAAATGCCATTGAGCTTGGAACACATTGCTGTGCTGCCTGTATTGAAAGAGCACGGAGAAAGGAGAATGAGGAAATAAATTCACCGTTAAGTAGATTTATAGAGACTCAGTCGTTTGATTTTCAAACAACGAATCTTGGATGTCTGAAAATACATCAAATTTGGTGGATATACCTCGAACAACTGCTTCTCATCGCTTGTGTTTCGTATGTCACATTAATAACTCTTCAAAAAATTTCAAATTCTTTTCAGGGCAAGGCATTATTGACGCTTATGCCAAAAAAAAATTCTTATACCTACTGGATCAAGAAAGAACGAAGTTGGATTATTAAATAATGAAGCTTTAAATCAGTTGATTTTTGTTAAAAAGAATGTGAAACTAAATGCATCAGAAGTTTAATCTTTACTAGAGATGTTTCGATATTACGCTCAGCATAGCAGTTTATTTTCAAAGTTTTCTGATATTTCAAAACTACCTAATTCTATTTGCCAGCGAACAACTGGATTCAATAGACAACAACTTGAAGAACTAAGTGGAGATTTGATTTCACTCTTTTTTTGATTTGAAACACCAGTAGTAGATCTAAATCTCAAGTTCTAGCCATCTTTCTGTTTTGGCTAAAAACTGGCCTTGATCAATACACCGTCGCTGATTATTTTGATATTGACTCTCATTTTGAAGTATCTTAATATTTGCAACAAGTAAGAGATGTTACTGTACTTGTAAGACCGGCATGAGAACTGTAGGCTGCTGTGCGCATATCGCTAGTGTAATTTATTATTTAGCATGTGGAAAGTACTTAGAGATGCTTCCGAATCCAGCTGGATTACTAACATTCTTTTTTACTAATAACGCTAAACCAGAAACTTCAATGTTGACACAAATTGAAACTTCGGAAGATGAAGTTTATGAGTCAAAAAAATTAAAAAAGTTTTTGAAAAAGAAGCCTAAAATTAATTTAGTTTCTTCTTCTGAGTCATTTGATTATCATTCAAGCATAGATGAAGATAAATCTATCAAGAATAAAAAGCGTTTGCTGCTTAATAAACAGGATGTAGTCAGTCCAAAGAAATTGAAAGTTAACGAAAAACAAAGTGAAAACTCGTGGTTTTTTAGTAATATTCCTAAATGGGGAAGAAAGATTATCAAATCAAGTTTTAAAAAGCCAGTTAAGTTATTGAGCACATGTACAATTGATTATTTTTTGCTCGCGCTTTAGACTTCAAGCAAGCTGTCTAAGAACATATTGATTAATTTGAAAAACTCTGATACCAAAAAAAAAGTTGCTTCTATAATAGGGTTTATTGATTCCAATGATTGGAATAAAGCAAAAAGTATTAGACGTTTGCAAGCTTTGTGTTTCTCAAGACGAAATTGAAAATCACTCGGTCTGTACATTCGGAACTGAAATGGAGCATTTCATTAATTTCATTAAGCCAATTCAGTCTTTTGAGTCACAAGTAGTTTGCAATAATCAATTGTGCATGCGAAGTTTAACTAGAACTATTAATGATCTCTACTTCTCAAAAGTAGATGAAGACGTAGTCTTGAACTTTTTTCTTAAAAAAAAGTGTTCTTATTGCTCACATCAACTTTCGATTTCAAATAATTTTAATGGTGTTTTTCCTTATCTTTTCATTGAGTCAGATATTTGAGATAAGTTAAATGTCCATCAACTACCGAATGAAATATTTTTCGGCGAAGGTAAAATGTACAAGTTTATATGCATTACCTATTGCAAAAGACAGAATTTTCGAAGTATTTTTAATATAAAATCAAAACTTTATTTAGTGGATGATTTATGCCCACAGAAATATGATTTGGATATCCCAATCATCATATTTCTACTTGCGTTTATCATTTAGTGTGAACGAGAGATTAAAGTAACATGAATCGAATCTATCTACGTAGTGTGTTCCAAATTAAACTAAATTGTTTTTTGTAAAATTTTTAATTTAAAAACAACTGTGCAGAAAATGTAAACATACTTAAAAATACTAGATAATATAATATTTAATAAATAAAATGAATGCTTAACTGAGCAAAGAAAATTCAACAAGCGATTTATAAGTCTTTATTTAGAAATATAGTTGAAAATGTATTTTTTATTTCATAGATCAGCCCTTTATTTCATAGATTAGCCTTTTATCAATTCCAAGTTAGAAACTTAAAAAAAAAACAGCTTAGAAGCCATTTTAAACAACACTTAGCAAAATTGAAATATCTACTTTTACGTGTGTGCAAAAGTTTTTTGATTTTTATTATTTATAGGGAGCTTCTAAACAGTAAATCATTAACTGAAGTTGCACAGACGAGCGGTGGAAATAGGGGCGAAAGCAAACACCATGGGTGGTATACCTCTTTTAAAATAAATTTTGGTTTAATAACTCTTATATGTATTTATTTTTCTAAATTACAAGGTGTGTGTATTAAAAAAAGAAATCAAAGAAGATTTAGCATTTTTGGGTATAAAACTTTAAAAAAAATCTTTTCGCAGATTTCCTAAACAGTGCCATTTGGCACATACCTATGTATGTATGTATCTATGTAAAAGTTAATTCAAGTATATTAATAATAAATTATTTATCGTAATTAGCTTTGTATTTATCATTTCTACTGTAATTAATGATTTATTTATTTTTGAATATTAATTTTTTTTTATTGATTGCAATTATGTTTACGAACCAGAATATGCATTTTTGCTTGCCGTTTAAACAATGATATTCCATTCAAACCTGGTAGTACCGCGCTCAACTTGTTTCACCGCGAAGCGGCCTTGTTCGTCAAGGTTCGTGTTTTGGAGTTATAGAGTTGAGATAGAGTTATAACAACAATTAAGTAGTCTCCTCGTCTGTAGTGGCCTTCTGGGCTTTGGGGAGGTAAATTTAAAAAAAAAAAAAAGTCTTTTAAACTTTGATTTTTCAAGTTTTTCTTTGTTTTGGGGCCTTCTGACATAATTGAAAATTCCACATACCGGGTTTTTTTTTTTTTTTTAAACAAAAAACTTAAGTAGACTGTGGTTCTTAAATTGAATAGTAACTCTCAAACTAAAAGGTAGCTTTGCACTAGAATTTTTTTTTCATGTGGTGGTATTATACCTTTTTTTTAATTTATTGATATTTTGCTCAGACAAGGCAGGACTTGATTGGGTAAATAAATACATTTAATATAGTTCTCCAACAAACACATGAATGTCTATTAAACCTCGAAATAACTTTTAGACATCTATTAAAGGATAATTAAACGTAGAAAAAACGTTTAAAATGTATATAAAGTGTCTCAACTTAGTGAAATATATTTTAATAAGTATATAAACATATTAAGTCAGCCCCATTGTATTTTATCATGAATAATTAGCCGTTCATTTTTTAGACTTACAATATTACGATGCACAGTGACTCAGGACGTTCAAATAACGGCAAAAATTAAATAAAAATTGACATAAATTATAAATAAAAAATGTTATATATCAAAATAATATTTTTGGGTCAAAGATTTCAAATTTGTTGATAAACTTTTTTTTTACGCGCAGCTTCGACACGTATAATAAGCGTATGCGCGCGTTAAAGGTGACTATACGCGTACAAAAAAATTTTTATTCAAGTTTTAGAATCTTCAAGACAAATACATTATCTTGATAAATTACTCTACTTGATGTTTTTAAAAAAATGGTTTTTAAAGGATTTTAAAATATAGAGAAAAAAACTTTATTTTATTACATTTATTTTATTATTTACATTACAATTAATTTATTATCTTTGTCTGGTAACGGTTTTCCTCGATAGCTCTTATGTTTTCTAAAAGATATGCTTGATACTTTTGGATCTGATCTTACTAGAAGGTAGTGCATCTGATTCATCATTGTGTTTAACCTTGATATTTTTGATGTGTGCTTAAGTCTAGAATTTTTTGTCTGTTTATTTAAACTCTCCAATGCATCTTCCGAATATACCCCGATTGGCAAAGGTAATTTATGTGATATAGAAGAACTATGCAGTAGCAGTTTATGTACAGTAGGAGGCATAAGATACCAGTCGTACAAACTCACTACACGTTTAGCTGTTTAGTTGCTGTATAAATCTAATTCATTGATATTATTAGGATATCCACAAGATATGGTTATGAGAATATTATGCAATCTTTCAATTACATCACAACCAACTTTAGTAATTTCAGAAAAAACTTCACTATTTTTAAATGCTCTTCTGGCAGTATTGTCGTCATTGGTATTTCCAGTCCCAGTTTTTGGCATGTCAACATATAGGCCTAACCGTTCTCTGAAGAGTACCTGATTCTCTTTTTTTTTTAAACTCTACAGATAACTTTTTCTCAATTGTTTTTGGCTTATACTTTTTAATTTCAATTTTATAACTCAAATGAAGAATAAATTCCAAGCATTTTATCCAGCAATGCATAGCTGAAATTCCGAGCCCCAAGGCTAACTCATTCTCAGTTTTTGCTTTTAATAAATCAATATTATTCATTTCGTTGGATTTAGCATTGCACACATTGCAGGATTGAGTAGATTTTGTCTCTGTAAGTGCGTAAACTACTTTATTATCAAACATTGTAAGATCAACTCTATAACTGATATTAAAGGTCACCTTTCTTCCTGCAATATCAAAAACTTTGCAAAACATCTTTAAGGTATTTATTTGATTTTTTAGATCTGATTCTTCTTCTCAGGATAAAATTGGACTCTCTTTTTTATATTGGAGATGAAGAGGTCTACAAAAGTGACAACTTGAAGGATTTCCATTTTTCCAAATTTCTTCTACTTTCTTTTTTTCTAAAAATTTTCTACTTTGAGCAATAGAGGCACAAAAGCTGTACTAAAAAGATTTTCTTCACTTTTGAGTTCTATACTTGTGTTGCATGTCTCATATTTCTGTTTATAAATACTTTGGCTTGATGCTCCATCAAAACCAACCTTTCCATATAAAACTCCAAATATTTCGTTACCTTGATCACAATTAGACATATCAATCATTTCAGTTATTCTACTCACAGTGTGAGTAGGATAACTGAAATGATTGATATGTCTAATTGTAAAAATGTATTGATTTATAATTGAAATGATTGATATGAATAATTGTAAAAATGATTGATATGTCTAATTGTAAAAATATATATACTTTTGGAACTCGGTCGAACATATTTTTAGCTGATATATAAACCAAAAAAATACAATTACTTGCTGCCTTTTTTAAAAAAAAGTCTCTAAACTTAAACAAGAAAATCAGACATTTTTTTTTCTTTTTAGTAAATTTGAAATATATAGAGCCAAAAGATTATCTTCAAAATAAATACACACTTTTATTTAAATTAAAAGTATTCTATTTTAGTTAAATAAAAATCTCACATTTTTCAGATTTCTTTGACAATAATAACAAATTTTTTCACTTCTTTTTACTATAAAATACAAAATAAAAGTTTTATTAAAAAATTATTTATACTTTTGAAATAAATAATTATTGCAATTTAATATTATTTGAAAAAGTGCATTTATAGAAAAGATGTGAGGGGTTAATTACCATTTTTGTTGTTGCTTTGAGTCACTGTGCGACGTAACGCAACGACATATTATAAAACGCCTTTGCAAAAACCTCGGTCTCGTTGTCTCGTTATATTTTTACTCTGATTTAGAAAAGTTTACAAATGTAGACTTGAGATTTAGATTATTCAAAAAATCAAATGCTTATGTTTAAAAAAATGAGTTTGAATAAAAATAAAAACGAATTTACATGTTACCAAGTTTTTTGTTTTATTTTAAATAATCTTAAATTTTGTTTTTAAAACTCTCAATATATATGTGTCTATATATATATATATATATATATATATATATATATATATATATATATATATATATATATATATATATATATATATATATATATATATATATATATATATATATATATATATATATATATATATATATATATATATATATATATATATATATATATATATATATATATATATATACAGTATCGGACAAAACGAGTGCAACCAAATAATGCTAATTTAGTTTCTTTATATAAAAGTGCTGCATTTTTTCAATTTAGAGAAATAACTATATAACTGTTTAGAGACAAAGTTCTTCAAGTTTTATTCATCACAAAGTTCATTATTTGTACACGAAAATTAGTAAATTAATCAAAAGTATTAAAAAAAGTTGATTTCCTTCTGGACAAAACAAGTGCAACTCGACAAAATGTTGACCAAGCTGTAATTCACTATCAATATTTCGTGGCGAATCTTTTGTTGTCAATCAAAAACTTGCATCTTTGAGGCATAGATTCGATCAGGTGATCAATGAAACTTTGTGGAATCGCTGCCCAGGCCTTTTGGATTTGTTCAAACAGTTGATCCTTATTACGAACACCTTCACGATTAACTCTGCGGTTGACGATCTCCCACAGGTTCTCGATAGGGTTGAGATCCGGAGATTGAGGCGGCCAATCCATCACCGATAGGTGGTTGTCTTGAAACCACTACTTGACTACTTTTGGAGTGTGTTTTGGATCGTTGTCTTGCTGAAAAACCCATTTTATTGGCATATTCCATTCAGCATGTGGTAACATAACATCTTTCAGGATATTTTTATACATAAAACGGTCCATTATTCCATCGTTTCGATGTATTGGACCTAGACCGTTAGCAGAAAAACACCCCCAGACCATTACATTGCCTCCACCATGCTTCACGGTCTTATGGCAGTAACGTAAATCGAGGCGTTTTCCGGCCAGTCGACGTACAGGGCAAATGCCATCGCTCCCAACAATGTTGAACTTCGATTCATCACTGAACAGGACAGCTCGCCATTTCTGCACATTCCAGTCAATATGAGATGTAGCAAACAGGAGTCTTTTCTTCTGGTTTTTTAGTGAAATCAGCGGTTTCTTTGCAGGGCGTCGAGAAAACAATCTGGCTTCAACAGCACGTTGTCTGATTGTTCGGTCCGATAAAGGCACCTCTGATTGCTTTTGTATCTTGACTGATGATATCCAGGGATCCTTCTTGACGGATCTGACGATCATAGAATCCTCTCTAGAAGTGGTGGAACGCGGTCTTTCACCTTTGTTATCTGCTACCACATTTCCCGTAAAACGATCTTTGGAACATAGTCTTGATACGGTCCATTTTTTCACGCGATATTTATCACAAATATTTTTTTGTGACATTCCACTTACGTAATCGCCAATAATTTTCTTTCTTAGTTCCAACCCAAGACTGTCGGGAGCCGTTTTTGCACTTGAAGTCATAAAAATAATAAAAATAAATAATCACGCTTCTCAAGGTTTACCGTGTTACATTTACCGTGTGATGATATCTATGATATCAATAATGCTGTGTGGAACACAACGTCTTGGTTGGATGTGGACTGTATTGATGTAATGAAACACTTGTTGTATTTCACTTCTTGTATTGATGTTCTTCGATAAAACATTTTAATAAAACTCACTTCGATAAACTGTCTTGATAATACTGACCGATTGACTTCCATATACTGACTGAATTACATGTCGATTTACATGTCTCTTATATAGTAAAATGAACCTGTGTGAACTTGTTCTGGAAGATTCTAGATGTTTCTTTTCGATACTTCTAAAAGCTTCTGGATGCGTCTGGATGCTTCTGAATGTTTCTGGATATTTCTGGATGCTACTGGATGCTTCCAGATGCTTCTTTTGGAAACTTCTGGAAGCTTCTGCATGCTTCTGGAAACTTCTGGAAGCTTCTGGATACTTTCTTTAATTATTAAAAAACTTCCGTGACGTTGACACGGACCAGGCTTAAGAAAATGAAACAAACCAAAAAAGTCGCACTTGTTTTGTCCGCTGCAAAATGGCACTTGTTAACTAAATTCTGCCTGAGTGCTGTCACTTGTCAGCTGATTGCTCATGTCATGGCATGCTATGACTCCAGACTCCTGAACTGTTTGCTGTGGTAGTATAGTTCGTTTCGTTTTTAAGACATGTAAAATTAGGAACACTTTTTAGCATTGTTCGATGTTGGTTGCAAATGTTTTGTCCAATACTGTATATATATATATATATATATATATATATATATATATATATATATATATATATATATATATATATATATATATATATATATATATATATATGTATATATATATATATATATATTTATATATATATATATATATATATATATTTATATATATATATATATATATATATATATATATATATATATATATATATATATATATATATATATATATATATATATATATATATATATATATATATATATAAACTAATTTAAAACATCGGATAATACAATTCTCTCAAAATAAATAATTTATTTGAAATTTTCGCCGGATTATAGACACCGGTGTCATCAGCATATAATATTATATAATTATAAAAATTGTGACCGTTAAATAACAACAAAAATTTTTAAATTTTGACGTTACCTTTATAATGGATTCTTTTACTTAAGTATGAAAAAAAGATGCTATAACCAATATTCAAATCAAACCTCATTCTAATCGCAATCCCAAAATTTTAAAAGCAATATTCAACGGATACACACACAGAGCATACTCAATATGCAGTGAAAATCATTTGAAAGTTGAGAAACTTTTTAATTCAAGTATTTACTGAAAATGGGTACAATAAAATAATGCTTAAAGATATTTCTTATTAGGTTCGAAAAAAACCTTTAGCAAATAAAAATGAAATTCTATCAAACTCTAATAAGTTTTGTTATTATTATTTAAGATATTATTGGTATCCTTACCATGGATACCAATAATATCTCCCAGACTTAGAAAATATTCAGAAAAGCTGATTACAGAACCGTTTTAAATCAAATGTTAACCTAAAAACGCTTTTAACGTCTAAAAATAAATCAAAGTTACCACGCAACAGCCGACCAGGAACCTATTTAATTAGGTGCAAATGCTCCAAAGTGTATATCGGGGAATCAAAACTTTAAATACGAACAAGGATTCAACAACACCAAAATTTTTTGACTGAAGGCAAGTTAAACCAGTCTGCATTAGCTTTGCATAAAGCAAATTGCAATGAGGATATTGAATGGGATAAAGCAGAAACACATAAAGTTAAGGATAAAAAATTTGAAAGAAAAGACAATATGTTAAAACAAAATTTTTGGACTTCATTTTTTTCATATTTAAATTCAACCATTATAAAGGTGACGTCAAAATTTAAAAGTTTTTATCGTTATTTAACGGTCACAATTTTTTGTAATTATATTATACTATATGCTGATGATGCCGGTGCCTACATAATCCGGCAAAAATTTCAAATAAATTGTTTAGTATTGAGAGAATCGTATTATCCGATGTTTTAAATTAGTGTATATAAATATACTCTCGTACAAGATGTCAACATGTGAATTATATATATATACATATATATATATATATATATATATATATATATATATATATATATATATATATATATATATATATATATATATATATATATACATATATATATATATATATATACACGTTTTGATTTCTAAATAAGCCTATATGCAAGTTGTGGCGATCGCAACAACAAATTAATAAGGCTCCTAAGTCACTGCAATTTTTTTTTCAAGCACTAAACTTTTGCAGCTAACTATTATATTTTTTGACTTTAAATCATCTAATTTTATTTATATTTTATACTTTATAGACACCAAATTTTTCTGTTACAAATTTTTTTTATAATCCATTTATAACAATTTATCAACAAAGCAGTTTGTTATACACTTTGGTTAATATTTGCAAAGGACTAAAATGTTTACATAGTAAATATTTTATCAAATTTCAATTTATAGTTTTAATTGTAAGTGGCTCTTAATTTTATTATGTACATTTCACAACTCACACTTAAATTGTTGTAAACTTTACATTATTTTAAGTGTGCACTGTGCAATGTACATTATAAAATTTAGAGCCGCAGTAAAAAAAGAATAAAATTTTTATAAACTTTTGAAACAAATGGCCTATAGAATTTCTATAAAATTTCTATAGAATGTCTATTAATTTTTATAGAAATTGCTATAAAACTTTTTTTTCTATTGAAAAAAAAGTGGAAAAAAAAAGTTCTATAGAATCTCTGTTAATTTCTACAGAAATTGCGTTTGATACACGGTTGTTTAGAAAGTTATACCGGACTTGACAGTTTTTATTGATTTCACGATGGTACCGGATGCGAAATTCATAGCTGGGGGGAATGTTAATTGGATTAATAAACCGGTAACTAATTCAATTTTATTCTCTAATTTAAACTTTTGAATAAAGTACAATCGTTTTCTTCGTTCGTTTAGAGAAGTGAGACCAAGTTTGATACATCTTGATTTATAATAAAAAGGCTTTATTTCTTGCGATACGAGGTTAAATGCTTTCAATTACAGAAATGTCCTTTTCTAAATAAGGGCACCAAGCGGTAATGGAAAATTGTAAAAGTGGAGGTATATAAGTTGTATATAGCTTTTCCAGAGCTGTGCTTATAAAGCTGTGTTTTAGGATCCCAAACATTTTGTTAGCCTTGGTTGAAGCAATAGATGTTTAAAAATTTGTTTTAGGTCATTGGAAATTAAAACTCTAAGGTCTCTTTCTGATGAGGTTGATTCAAATTGAATTCTGTTGAGACTGTTGTTTGAGCCACGGTCATTAATAAAGTATTGGTGTGGAACAGATTTAGATTGGTTGAAATGCATTATTTTACATTTCCTAATATTTATTTCTATAAGCCTTTCTTAAACCCAATAAACAATGTTGTTAATTGGGTTTGAGAATAGCTTACAGAAAAAGTTTTTGTTCTTCATTGCTGACCACACAAAGGATTTTTTGTCATCTGCATACATTTTGCATATATTTTTGCTACTACTTTGTTCTGGTAAATCATTAATAAAGATGGAAAAAAGCGTTTGACCAAACACTGAGTCTTGAGGAACACCACTAGTAACTTTTTCCCATTTCGATGTTACACTTCCAAGTTGGACACGTTGAGTACAATTTGAAAGAAACGTTTTAATCCAGTTTAAATTTTCAATTCCATAGGATTTCAGCTTTTATAACAATCTAGTGTGAGCAACTTTGTCAAACGCCTCAGCGAAATCTAGAAAGACAATTTCAATAGGAAGCTTACGTCAGGCTTACGTCATTTATTGTAGATCAAAAAATCCATTGTCTCAAGTAAATTAGTAACTCAAGACTTTTGTTTATGAAACCATGCTATATATATATATATATATATATATATATATATATATATATATATATATATATATATATATATATATATATATATATATATATATATATATATATATATATATATATATATATATATATATATATATATATATATATATATACAGTGTTGGACAAAACATTTGCAACCAACATCGAACAATGCTAAAAAGTGTTCCTAATTTTACATGTCTTAAAAACGAAACGAACTATACTACCACAGCTCAGGTTCAGGAGTCTGGAGTCATAGCATGCCATGACATGAGCAATCAGCTGACAGGTGACAGCACACAGGCAGAATTTCGTTGACAAGTGCCATTTTGCAGGGGACAAAACAAGTGCGACTTTTTTGGTTTGTTTCATTCCCTTAAGTCTGGTCCGCGTCAACGTCACGGAAGTTTTTTAATAATTAAAGAAAGTATCCAGAAGCTTCCAGAAGTTTCCAGAAGCATGTAGAAGCTTCCAGAAGTTTCCAAAAGAAGCATCTGGAAGCATCCAGTAGCATCCAAAAGTATCCAGAAACATTCAGAAGCATCCAGACGCATCCAGAAGCTTCTAGAAGCATCGAAAAGAAACATCTAGAATCTTCCAGAACAAGTTCACACAGGTTCATTTTACTATATAAGAGACATGTAAATCGACATGTAATTCAGTCAGTATATGGAAGTCAATCGGTCAGTATTATCAAGACAGTTTATCGAAGTGAGTTTTATTAAAATGTTTTATCGAAGAACATCAATACAAGAAGTGAAATACAACAAGTGTTTCATTACATCAATACAGTCCACATCCAACCAAGACGTTGTGTTCCACACAGCATTATTGATATCATAGATATCATCACACGGTAAATGTAACACGGTAAACCTTGAGAAGCGTGATTATTTATTTTTATTATTTTTATGACTTCAAGTGCAAAAACGGCTCCCGACAGTCTTGGGTTGGAACTAAGAAAGAAAATTATTGGCGATTACGTAAGTGGAATGTCACAAAAAAATATTTGTGATAAATATCGCGTGAAAAAATGGACCGTATCAAGACTATGTTCCAAAGATCGTTTTACGGGAAATGTGGTAGCAGATAACAAAGGTGAAAGACCGCGTTCCACCACTTCTAGAGAGGATTCTATGATCGTCAGATCCGTCAAGAAGGATCCCTGGATATCATCAGTCAAGATACAAAAGCAATCAGAGGTGCCTTTATCGGACCGAACAATCAGACAACGTGCTGTTGAAGCCAGATTGTTTTCTCGACGCCCTGCAAAGAAACCGCTGATTTCACTAAAAAACCAGAAGAAAAGACTCCTGTTTGCTACATCTCATATTGACTGGAATGTGCAGAAATGGCGAGCTGTCCTGTTCAGTGATGAATCGAAGTTCAACATTGTTGGGAGCGATGGCATTTGCCCTGTACGTCGACTGGCCGGAAAACGCCTCGATTTACGTTACTGCCATAAGACCGTGAAGCATGGTGGAGGCAATGTAATGGTCTGGGGGTGTTTTTCTGCTAACGGTCTAGGTCCAATACATCGAAACGATGGAATAATGGACCGTTTTATGTATAAAAATATCCTGAAAGATGTTATGTTACCACATGCTGAATGGAATATGCCAATAAAATGGGTTTTTCAGCAAGACAACGATCCAAAACACACTCCAAAAGTAGTCAAGTAGTGGTTTCAAGACAACCACCTATCGGTGATGGATTGGCCGCCTCAATCTCCGGATCTCAACCCTATCGAGAACCTGTGGGAGATCGTCAACCGCAGAGTTAATCGTGAAGGTGTTCGTAATAAGGATCAACTGTTTGAACAAATCCAAAAGGCCTGGGCAGCGATTCCACAAAGTTTCATTGATCACCTGATCGAATCTATGCCTCAAAGATGCAAGTTTTTGATTGACAACAAAAGATTCGCCACGAAATATTGATAGTGAATTACAGCTTGGTCAACATTTTGTCGAGTTGCACTTGTTTTGTCCAGAAGGAAATCAACTTTTTTTAATACTTTTGATTAATTTACTAATTTTCGTGTACAAATAATGAACTTTGTGATGAATAAAACTTGAAGAACTTTGTCTCTAAACAGTTATATAGTTATTTCTCTAAATTGAAAAAATGCAGCACTTTTATATAAAGAAACTAAATTAGCATTATTTGGTTGCACTCGTTTTGTCCGATACTGTATATATATATACTGTATATATATACTAGGACGTCCCAGCTGCCCCACAAAACTCAATATTTGGTCGTGAATAGCTATTCAAGTTTTTGGTAAGGAGTTTGGGCCTAAAAACAACGGTTATTATTTTTTTTCTGCAATCTGATCACATATGAGTTAGCACAAGCGACACAAAGTTTGATAATGTGAAAAATATACGTTTTTTGAAATAACATCTGATAATGTCCTGAAGCATTATTTTAAGTCAAATATCCCTCTAATAAGTGGAAGAAACAACATTGGCGAAATAATTAAAGAAGAATATAATGAATTTATAAAGTTAATGAAATACAATGAAAATCGAAGACATTTGGATAACCCAGGAATAAAGAAATTTATGTCAACATTAGATCAAAGGATCCTTTCGGAACTCCGTCTCGTCGGATTTTTCTCGGTTTTTCGGAGTTTCGGAGTTCGAGAGAAATCAAGAAACCTCGACGGAACTTCGACGAGGTTTTTAGAAAATATCAATTTTTACTTCTAAAATAATTAAATTCTTATTTTATTTCTACGCTGCTTTTACAATAGTTCATGTTGTTTTCAAAATATAAGTGTTCTCTTTGTTCAATATCAACACTAATTTACATCACAAAGCAATTAGTAATGCACAGTGGGCCTAGTGGTGGTGGTTGAAAAAACCTCAATAAAAAGCTTATTTTATTCAAAACCATATAATAAAACATTCTCGTACTTTTCCATTGTACTATTTCCAAAACTCTTTTGAGTATAATGGTATCTTTTTAATAATAGAAGTTTTTAAATCCACAAAAATCAGTTGTGGTATAATAAAATGTAATGCATAATAAAATATCTTTTTTTATCAAGAAAGCAAGAATTTTTTTAATTTTCAAGCAAAGATTGTAAACAGTAACTTTTAAAATATTATGAGTATGATATTAGTTAATGTATTTTAACTATTTAATTTGTAAATAGTTAAAATACATTAACTAATATCACACTCATAATAATAATAAATAATGTAACATTAATTATTATTATTTGTTATCGCTGATAACAAATAATAATAATTAATGTTACATTATACTTACCTATAAGAATAAATAGCTTAATAACTTAAAATGTGATAACTTATCACAATTAAAATAAAATTAAGAACAAATATCTATCACAGTCAAATTGATAATTTTTCTTTTATAGAGAAAAATGGTTTCGGAAACGTGGAAATACTTTGATAAAGTTGTGGTAAATGATAAGAAATACGGAGATTGCAAAAAAGGCCATAAAAGAATCGCTTGTCCAGGAAGCAGCACAAACGGCCTAATTGGTCACGTCAAAAGTTGCGAGAAAATAGATTTAAAACCATCCAGTTTCAGACCAGTTTTGACTAAGATGTCGTTAAACTATCTTCTTGCCAAGTTGACAGCTCTTGATAGATATTCGATTAGGTCCATAACTCAATCTGAAACACTTAGAATGCTTATTGAAAGTTATGGGCATAGTTTGCCCAAGTCAGCGTTCACAATTTCAGAAAAAATTAAGATGTTTCATGCTGATGCCAAATGTTTAATGATAGCTGAATTGGCTACATTAAAAGCAAAAGGAGAAAATTTTGGACTAACAGGTGACGAATGGTGTAACAATAGAGGTAGAAGATACTACAATTTAAATGTTCATCACGAGCGAACATATTGTTTAGGAATGGTAAGATTGCCAACTCCTTGTTCTGCCGAAACATTAAACATTCTGATAATGCAAAATTTAAAAGAATTCGGTATAGATGATGAAGCTGTTGCAGGTAAAACTACGGATGGCTGTAGCTGGATGGTGAAATTGGGTACCATATTTAAGTTTCCACATCAAATCTGCCAGAATCATTCAATTCATTTGAGTGTTTGTGATTTGATATACGCTAAAAAAAGATTGTCGCGAAACTGTGAACAAAGAAACTGAATCGGATATTAAAACAGAAACGGAAACTGATGGAGAGACTGAAGGAGAGTTTTTTATTGAACATTTGGAGAATGAGATTGAATATGAAGAAAATATCGAAAAAAATATACAGAAACTTCGAAAACTAATTAACTTTTTAAAATATTCATTGTTTCGATATGAAGTTTTAAAAAGAATAATACACAAAATTTACGGATCTTCGCATGACAAAGGACTGTTGCTTGACAACCGCACCAGATGGAACAGTGTTTTTCAGATGATCAAAAGATTTTTCGATTGCTTAAAAGCTGTAAAAAAAACACTCGAAGAACTAAACTGCTTATACATGTTAGATGAAATTGACTTGGATTTCTTAAAATCGCTGTCTGACTTATTGGAAGTCATTGCTGACGCTGCAGTTCGCTTGGAAAAACCAAATACAACAATTTTGGAGTGTGACATCGTTATGAAAACGTTAGTAAGGAAATTGAAGGAACTAGAAACTAACATCAGTTCTAATTTTGCTGAGGCGTTAATCTCCAGATACGAAAATCGTAAAAACGTTATATTGGTATCATTGAGTCGTTATTTGCACAATCCCGAGTTTTTTTAAAATAAAAACCACACATTTTTTTACGCTTCTAAAAAAGATATTCGAGTTTATGCTGCAAAATTATTTGATCAACTATTTGCAGCAAAAGAAAATAGTCTCCAAACAAAATCAGATGAAAGCAAACAAGAAAAACCATCACAATCGACATCTTTTTTTTGCCGAAATTCAAGAAGTTTTATATCAAAATCAATCAACAGCTAAAAAGCCAAAAAAAGTCAAGACCTTCACCGATCAGTTAAAAGAATACGAATTAACTGGTGTGAAATCAGAAGCAGTTTTGAAATTTGAACAAGACATCCACAGAATTCAAGCAACTTCCTCGGAAGCAAAAAGAGTTTTCTCCTCGTCTTCCAGATTTGTCACAAAGTTTCGTAGTTCGCTTTCTGATGAAGTGATAGATGTTTTCATCTTTTTAAAATATTATTTTAAAAGATCTTCAAAACAAATACTGTTTTAAAATTTTTTTTTAGTTTTTACTATAGGTACCTCAAGAAGTCTTTATTACAGAGCACCGCGGAAGGGCATTTAACTGAAAGTTCACGCCTTCTTTCTTACCAATGCCGGTTAGAAAGCCATTTATTAGATATAACTTGTTCGTTAAAAGATTGTGATAAGAAAAATATCTAAGTACTAAGAAATATATAAACATAAATTTTTTAAAGGTTTATTATTAATTGTAAATCGAAATATATAAAATTAAAAAAAATAAATATAAGAACAATGTTTAATTATCAACTATATAGTTTAATTTTTTAATTTATAACAAAGTTTTTTCGAGACTTCGATTTTTTCTTGACTCCGACGGAATTTTTCTCGATTTTTCTCGACTCCGTTTTTTCTCGATTTTGGATCCTTTGCATTAAATGCTACCATGAAATTTTATAAGAAATCTGTTATTTAAGATATGGAAGTTCAAAAACGACATAAAACAACAAAGGAAAAAGAATCCATCGATGCAGACATTGCTTTCATGCAAAGCATGATAACTGATAGGAAAGCAACTTATTCAGGAATTGACAAAGCTCATTCAAAAGTTGTTGAGAAAAGGCAGAAAAGAACCTATGATAAAGCTTTTCCCAAAAGAGACCATTTGATAATGTTCAAAGAAACTGATGAGTTTGAGTTAACCAGGAGTTCTTGTGATGAATTGGTTGGGGGGACTGTTGGACCCAGCTCGGCCTGCTCTAAATTGAACGGCGACACAAAAGGCAAATCTGGTGAACGCATATTTGTCCCAGATGATATTCTCAAGAATTCAAATGTTATTGCCTGAAGTGTGAGGAATAAAATTAGTAATACTAAGATGAATTCATTCGTACATTTGATAATATCTGTCTGCGGAGGAGATGTTTCGAAAATAAATCTAAGTTCCAGTTCAGCTAACCAATATCGAACATCAGTACTGCCCCATATCAGCCAACAAATAAAAGACAAATGGAATCCATCTTCAAAAATGGTGGTACATTGGGACGGAAAACTAATGGCTTCCCTGGACTAAAAAGACACCGATGATCGTCTACCTGTTTTAGTATCGGGAGTAAATAGAACTAAATTTCTTGGTGTGCCAGCCCTTCCAAGTTCAACCACAAAAGCTGATCTGAAACATGATAACGTTGTCTCTGTTGCAACAAAAAATCTGTTTGTAGATTGGAAATGCGACAAAAACATCATAGGCATGGTCTTCGACACAACATCCTCGAATACAGGTTAGGCTTTAACGTAGCAATTGTTTATTAAGTTTTGTGAAATGTTAATAATTTATTAAATTTAAAATCAACAAATCATTTTTGCACAAACACTAGAATTACAAATACTGTGGAGGTTTTAGTAATGGACTAATTGTAAGGCTGTTAGGTATAGTTTTATTAAAGAATTAATTAATTCAATTAAGTAATTCTTTACATCACAGGACAGCATACTGCAGCATGTGTCTGCCTGCAGAAAGAACTAGACCGCCCCTTGTTGTGGTTTGCATGCCACAGGCATGTAGGAGAAGTCATGCTTAGCGACTGTTAGGATTCATTAAATATAGAGGCTTCATCTAGTCCAAACATTCAACTTTTTAAAAGGTAAGCCTAATGCTTTAACAACATCATTGAAAAAAAAGATTTTTTTAATTGATTAAATAGACTTGCTTTAATTAGTGATAATGATTATAAATTGTTGCAGATTCAAGAGCCACTACTTACAACTTCCACCAGTTAATAAAGCAAACTTTTACCATCCTGAACTTCCTAGAGCAACTAAAAAGGAACAAGAAAGCTTAGTAAATTGCTTCCGTGAATTCCAAGCGTTAGATTTCACTCGAGGGGATTACCAAGAACTTATTGAACTCAGCTTGTTATAAGTTACAAAAGGATCTGAATCTCAGAAGTTTAGCATGAAGCACCCTGGAGCTTTTCACAAAGCAAGATGGATGGCAAAACTTCTGTACAGTATGAAAATAGTATTATTGTCCGGAAAGATAATTGAGCAGTTTCCCAATTCAGAAGTTGTAACCAAAAATCAAATCAAGAAATTAGAACGTTACTGTGTGTTTGCTGTAAGTATGTAGACACTTGGTGGATTAAATGTTGGCACTTGCAGCTGATGCCCCATTAATGGCAATGGTGGATTAAATGTCCACTTGCAGCTGATGCCCCAGTCAACGATTTGATTTTAGTCAAGAAACTGAAACAGTTTGCATACCATGATTCTATAATTGCTCGCAAGGGAATAAAAGCTCTTAGCAGACATAGTTGGTATATGAATGAAGAGCTTGTTCCTTTGGCTCTTTTCTCCCAAATGGTATCTGACAAAGACAAAGAGAGTATGAGGCTCCGGCTCCTACAATTTAAAAGTGCTGGAAGTACTAAAGATCGTGTTGGTCATCCTTCGGAAACCTAAACCAATTTCAGAGGAGATTAAGTCACTGAGATTTGATTGGCCCTGGATCAATGGGGTTTTTCTATATTGTGAATGCTCCCTATGAGTTTCTTCAAACACCAGCCAATGAGTGGACAAAACTGGACGTCTTTCTTAAACTGAAGACAATTGTTCAAAGTCTTCAAGTAGTCAACGACGCTGCTGAAAGAAAATTAAAGCTATGTCATGATTTCTTGGGTGTAACAATGGACAAAGAAAAGTTTTAAGATGTACTCCATGTAGTTGAAAGTTCGCGAAAAAAAGTTCCGGATCAGCGGAATCTATCATCTTGTTCTCAAGAGAAGTCGCAGTTCCTAGCACTGGATAATGATTGATGATTAAATACATAAATGAGATTTCGATTTTTATAATAAACAATGAACATTGTACGCGATATTACATCATTCAATGGAAAATATTGTGTTTTTCATCCTTTAATTTGTATTTTAGTCTAAAAAGATGAAAATTTAATAATATAACGTAATCTTCAATTTGATTGTGCTGGCTCAATTTTTTGAAAATCATAAAAACATATATTTCCGGTGTATATATGATGAAACACAGTTGCAAAATTTTGAACAGCAATTTTGCAAAAAGTTGGGGCAGCTGGGGCGCCCTAATATATATATATATATATATATATATATATATATATATATATATATATATATATATATATATATATATATATATATATATATTGTTATAAAGTTTGGCATATTTTTCAACCAGAGGCGATTCCATAAATAAAATAAGGGGGAGGGGGTTGAATTCCTTATAAAGTGCCAACTGGTTCCTTAAAAAAAAAAAAAAAAAAAAGAATAAAAGGTCCTCAAAGCTAAAATTTACCCGACTGATTTGTGTCAAATACCCAACTAGTCAACTATATTTGTAAAAAAACCGACTATAACTTGAAAATCACCTTATTTGGGGGGAAGGGCGCAGATCGTTCCTCCATAAAATTGCCTCTGGTTTCAATCCTGTTAATCCATATATGTTAGTGAATGCAAGTTTTTGGACAACTGTGAATAAAATAACAAGTTATATACAATGAAAGAAAGGCAAACAATGTTGCTATAATGAACCATTGATTTATTTTGCACGTGAATGTACTTTTTTATGTAAGGAGTGCTAACGAAAACATGCTCCAAAAGACTGGTACAGACGTAAACAAAACCATGAAAACTTAACTGGAAGATTAGGGTTGCCAGAACTTTCTACATGCTATATGCTAAAAAGATTGGTGACAAAATACCAAAATAATGCCATTCTGCCCTGAAAAATGCAAATGAAAATGTCAAATTATGAAAGCTGTAATTTAAATCTCTTTTTTAAATTTTTTTGAAACCATATATGACTCAATTGTCTTTTTGATATTTTTTTAGTCTACTAATATGTTAAAAAATTATTGTCACATTAGGGATAGTAATATCTTCCATTTCCCCCAGATTTTTAAATTAAATGTAAAACATATTCAAATTTTTTTTTTTTTGACCTACGGATGTTTCTTTTCCTATTCTTAGCGATACTTTTGCCTGTTTTTGGAAGAAAAAAAGTAACCTACAATGTTTTCTACTATTATATTTATTTGAGACTTGATAAAACTAAATTTAAGTATAAAATCATATTAATATATGTTTGTATATGTATGTACGTATGTGAAAAAAACGAAAAAGTTTTAAAGCTGTTTAGAATTAGAATCATATAATATTTATTACTTTATTTATTTTATTATGCAACTTATCTTATTGTAATTATGTATTAACTTATTTTATATAATAAGTACTTGTAAATTTATATAATGAGAAATTTGTAAAAAATACTTTACGCTTACTATAGGGGCTTGGTGACCAGATATTTATCTTCTACTTGCTCGTGTCGTTATTAATTTTATTTAAACTTTATTGACGAAACTTGTAAAACAAGAACATTGTAAAATATTTATAAGTTAAAAGTTGCCTAAATATTTTGAAAATGTCAAATAATGTCATAATGCTAAGATCTTAATTTTTCCAAAATAATGCCAAAATGGCATTCTACAATATTATCTGGCAACTATGAACAAGTTTTCAATAAGGATATGTTCAAAAACTTTTCTAAAAACAATATTACCTCCCATAAACCGATTAATAGACAGAAGAAAAGATTCTGCCCTTGTGAACACTGATTGCTTAATTTCATATTATTGTTCCGTTTTCTTTTAAAATTGTTATTAGAATTGACAAGTATTTGCTTTTTTAAGAACATGAAAACTTGCTTCTTAAAATCATAAAATACTCGCTTTTTTTACAGTACATAGACTCTGTTTTTCTACTGAAAATTAATTAGTTAGTATTTTTCAGTTGACTGATTGATATTTTTTACAGTTTCTTGGCAAAAGTAAATGTTCTCATCATCTTAAACATCTTTTAAAATATTTATTAACACTACTGTAATTTCTACCGAACCTTGCATTTTTTCTTTATATATATATATATATATATATATATATATATATATATATATATATATATATATATATATATATATATATATATATATATATATATATATATATATATATATATATATATATATATATATATATATATATATATATATTATTTGCCTTCAGTAAAAAATTACAATTGCAGAATAGCTTTATTACAAAAATAATCGGCAGGATTTGAGACCAGTATGAGACATTGTTTTTGTTTCATGTTGTACTATAATTTACTTAAACTAAAAATTATAATTTAGTTTATACTAGTAAAAGTAAATGAATATATAAGATAAGAGTTACTATGAAAGGAACACATTTATATTTTTTATATAATTAAAAAAGTAATTAAAAGAGATTTAACGAAATTAATGTAATTTAATTTAGTCAATAAAAAATAGTCTATAGGTTAAAATATCCAACAAAATATTTTTTACTTTAAGATTAATATAAAAGTTAGACATGCGGTATATAGAATGTAATGCATTATAGACATACACGGTATATAGAATGTAATGCATTATAGACATACACGGTATATAGAATGTAATGCATTATAGACATACACGATATATAGAATGTAATGCATTATAGACATACACGATATATAGAATGTAATGTATTATAGACATTCACGATATATAGAATATAATGCATTATACGACTAGTATGTTAACAATAATTTAAATAGGAGTTATTTTTAACAATCGTATTTGAATGTAAATATTTTCTGTTAGTAGAGAGTTATTATGATCACCATAAAATTGGTAATATATAATCCAGTACAACATACCTCATTTTTTCTGATCCTTGTAAGATTTGCTTTCGTTTACAAACGCTAGGAGAAGTTAACTCTTATATAAAATACCTCTTAACTGAAGCTCTTAATTGAGAAAAAAGATGGAAATAGTTTCTTAATAAAAACACTTGTCTTAAACAGACGTAAATAGCATCCTACTACTGTCATGTACAGGCAATGACTTTAGGGGTTAAATTTTCAATAAAAATTTTTGCTGACCAGGCTTAAAAGAATGATAATAAATAGTATGGTCTGAAAAAAAAATTAAATTTCTTTTTAAAATTTCTGATGGCCTAACTGGCTTCAATTATTAATGATACGCCATTTGAAAATTTAAAGTTTTTTTCGTTTGGTATTTTTGAAAAAATGCAATTAGCTTTATTACAATTAAATGCTAAAGCATATAAAAATCTGTTGGATGATCACTTAAATGTATTTGAAGAAAATTTGATAACTTGAATTTTGATTTCCAACAAGGTAATGCTCCAATTTACAGAGCAAAGTCAAACATCCTTTGGAGTGAAAAAATTTAATTTTAGGAGAGGTCAGCTTTATCACCTGATTTAAATTTCATTGAAAACATATGGGGCATTTTAGCGAGATGTATTTACGCAGAAGGGAAACAATATTCAAACTTCAATTGATTGAAAAAGGTAATTGTATATATTTTGAATCAAATAGCTTTTGCTGATCTCAGAAAACTTTTGATAAGACTGAAAGTTGAATTTTTGAGGTTATTAAAAATTGTGGCAATAAAATGAAGTGTTAATTACAAATTTAAATTAAAATACAACATGTTATAGAATTTTGTTAAATAAAATTAAAATAAGGCCATAACTTTGCATCATCATTTTTCTAAATATTTTAAATCAATTGACGGAATGAAACCAGGATGTGTAAGAAACAAAAAATTAATATATATTAATATATTATAAATTAATATATAAGTAAGATACAGAGATTTTTTTTGAATAACTTAGAAATGATCATTTATTTATACGCGAGATCGTGAATTTTTGTTGAGGTTATAATTCTGCACCGTACAGTAAAAACAGTGGCATGTCGTGTCTCTGTTAGTGCATTTGGTGTGCATTGTCGAGGTCACATTTGGAACTCTTTGTTAAAACTTGTTTTATATTTAAAGAACTGAGGCATTTGAATAGCTTATTGCTATGGTTCTAAAAAACTTCAATAGTGATATGCTTGACTTAGATAATTACCATGGTTCAAAAAAACTTCAACAGTATTATACTATTATTATTGCTATGGTTCTAAAAAACTTCAATAGTAATATGCTTGGCCTGGATTATTGCTATAGTTCAAAAAAACTTCAATAGTAATAATATTTGTCATGCAATCAGGTTTGAATTCTCTGATCATTTTTTATGTGCGTCCATTTAGAACCTTTTTACTCAATTATCATTTTTTATGTTCTTTAATGTCCTTCTTCTTATCTAGATTGATGTTATTTCTGATTATATTGGCCATGACCTTTTCTTAAGATCTACTGGTCATTACTGTTACTAAAGATGACTTTAATATTAAACTGGCTTGACTCTAGTACCACTTACCCTGTCGAAACAAAAGCTCAAAATATTTTCTCAATCTCTTGCTGAGATCAATACAACCTTAATTACTTACCTTCATTCTTTTGCCTTGTCTCTGACTTTATCTTGTGTTCGGTTTCTCCTAATTTCCTTTGGGTAGTTTGAATCTTGCTATGATATCAAAAAACCTTGTATTTCTTCAGATCCTATAACTGCACTTCTTTATACTACCTTAAGGCTGACCTTACTTCTTTATACTACCCTAAGGGATACTTTTTTTTTTTTTTTTTTTTCCGTCAGCTTCATATTAAGCTTCACTCTACGCGTTTACGGTTTCACTCTACGCGTTAGGTTTTCCCTTCCTGTGCAACTACTATCTCGTAATCATTTTTTCATCTTTTCTACAAAAAAAATTCCCGAAAAAAACTGCTTTTAATTATTATAATTGCAAAAAATTCATAATGGTGCTGTCTGTCGCTCCATTATTCTTACTTCACTAAACCTCTTATTTTATTTCAGAAGTTTGATTTTTGACTTTACAGATGTTTGGAAAATTTTAAACAGTGTCATCTATAAAGGCAAATCTATTACTCCATACTTAATTGATGTGTGTCTGACCTTATTACTTCTTCCAAAGATAAGGTAGAGTTATTTGCAGAGGGTATTTCCTCTAACTCATCTTATGAATCTAATCATTATTCTTTCTGTTATCCTTAGGAATTTTATTGTTAGGCATTCAAGTTTCAAGTACTTTTGTTGCCAAAGTTATTTTTCACTTAAACTCTTCTATATTCTTATAGGTTACTTGTGGTCCAGACAGCATTCCAGTCATAGTCTTACAAAAGTGTTCTCCAGAACTCTCTTCAATTTTTCCTAAACTATTTAACAAGCGCTTAAGTGAATGCTGTTTTTTTGTCTGGAAAACAGAGGTTGTATTTCAACCTTTGAAAAGTTAGGAGAACAATCTGACTCCTCCAACTATTGATCAATCCGTCTATTATCATGCAAGCTCTTTGAACCGTTAATCAACAAACTTCTAATACCTCATTATATGTAAAATAACTTCTCTCTAAATCGATATGGCTTTGATCATCTCGTTGTACTGAAAACTTTTTACTGGTACAACAAAAAATTAATTAAATAGAGTCAATGTTGCAAGACCTATTGCTCTAGACATTTTGATAAAAAATGTAAAATTTGACAAGCTTGTTAAATATAAAATTTGACAAGCTCGTCTTACCCGTAACCTTTCTTCTTATGGTGTCTCTGGAAAAGACTTTAAAATCATTGAATCTTTCATTCTAACCGTACCATTAATTTTTTGTCGTTGAAGGACAACATTGTTATTTATCTTCAGTAACTTCTAGGGTACCACAAGTTTCTATCCTTTGTCCATTTTTTTTTTTTCATCAATATTAATGATCTGCATGATCTTGTTAATCTTACATTATATTTGGCAGTGCCACAGCCAAGCCCTACGCAAACTTATTGGAACGCCAACTTTCACACAAATTAATTTAAAAAGTTATTAGTTATAAGAAAATAATAAATTTAAAATTACATTAATTTATTATCAATTGTATAAACGTTACAAGTAGTCTACAAAATTAATATTTAATTTTTTGTTTCTACTAAGTCCTTTAATTCCAGTGTCAAAGCGTAATCACATTCTATTGAAACTGTCTACGAATCTGTTTTGCAAGAGTTAATCGCAAACAAGTAATAATTTTATGAAAAATTCCAATGTCCGTGGTTAATTGCGTGGTTAGCAGCCGCGGTGCAGTGGTAGTGCACTTAACTCATAAACAGAGGATCTGTCGTCCAAACCCCACCTCTGGGGTTTGAACCCCAGAGGCGGGGTTTTGCGACATCAGTTGGGAAGGAGGCATGAACTTCCTATTAAATGCTCATCCACGATGTTCTGTGATAATACCGTAAAGAATTTTTGGGGCACCTAAAAAAAAATTGAAAACTGCGTTCTCCACTAGCCGAAGTTGACATATTATCTCCTTTATCAGGAACTTTATTTGAATTATCTTCTCTAAAGACTTAACTTTAGTTTAATCACCCAGAAAACGGCCTCCGTTCATTTTTCTGTATTTTGAAAATTGACGTTCCAGTGGTTAATATTTTTACTGAAGCATTTGCTGTTTGTTTGAAAAAATTAAATTTTCAACTCGAATTTTACTCTATTATTTATTATTCATTAATCCACGGCAAAAAACAACGTAAGAACTCAGGTTTTTATCATCCCTAACACTTTCATAACCAATATAGTTATTTGAATACTTGTACTTTTCAATACTAACCATCATCTATTAGCTGTTGTAAAAACTCAGCAGCAGATAAATATTGTGGAAAATAACTTTTAATAAAAGTTGATATAGTTTCATGAAAGATATTTAAAGCAAGAGGAACAATTGCTTATCATTTCCTGGATCTAAAGTTTGAAATATGAGTATATGTGTCTTACTTAAATTGCCACTAAGTTTTTCATCATTTACTTAAACTTTATTTAGAAGATACCAAGATATGATACTTCTATTGGAGTCCATGTCCTTTACATTACAGTTTGTAAGATCAGCCTAATCCTCAGTATCCTCATCCATATATTGGTCAATACTCTTGAAATCAATAAAATTAAAAATCCTTCCAAATATATATATATATTTAACCAGCAATAGCTAAAATAGGATCAATAAGTCCGTTAAAATGGAAAGCATGAAATTTAAAGAATAAAAAAAAAATTAAGAAGTTTGCTTCAAATATTTTGTTAAGTGATGAGCATTGCCATACATCAGGCAAATTTTTCTTTCTTCATATAAAATAAAATGATCTTTTTTAGCTTTACCAGTTCCAAAGCGTTTAATTAATAGCCCATATCCTGATACATTTACCAAATGGTTGTCAGCAACTATTAAACTTGCAACAAACTCGATAGATTTCAAAACTGATTAACTTTCTTTTATTTCAAGGATCTTGCATCTCCATTGGTTTTAGTTTGTGGGCAAAACTTTATGATATTAAAGGATAGATTTCACAATCATAAAAACGAGTACACTTTTTTAAAAATTTATAGTTTTCATCCAAAGCAATATATTTACCACTACAATATTCATTGCACTTCTGTAGCAAATTCAATCTACTTTTCATTTCTCCAAAAATAATTTAATAGCTTTTAATTGGCTCATTACAGTGAGAGTTATTAATCGATGATACATTAAAAGTGCAATAATATAAGACATAGAGTCAAATTTTTGAAGAAAGCCAACAGAACATGAAAATGAATCTAACATATTTATGTGTTTAAATAAATATTTGATTCATCTTGAATGTATATGACTCATTTAGTAGGAGATTTTCTTGATGGACCTGGAATAGATAATAACAGAGAAAGTGGAATGTATTGCATTTATTGTTGTCAACATTATATGTTGTTGGCGAGAGAATTTTTATAAAAGTTACTGGTAATTCGCGCTTTTTTGTTATGTATGATTAAATAGTCGGTATTAGATCAAGAAGATAAATAAAAGTCATTCACAAAAAAAATTTAACACCTTAAAAATTTTTATTTTAATTTTTAAAAATTTTGGATCAAAATGAGCACAAAAAACACCTGACTGTAGGAAACCAGTTTTTTTTATAAACAAACTTAATACATTTTTTTTAGTAAATTGGCTCTTTTTATAGCATCAGGAAAAACAAAAACACTAATTTTTTAGTTATAAGTTTCTGAAGCTAATTTTTAAGGACTCCTTTTTGTGTATTTAATGCTTGCTTCAGTATCCACTCCTACAGTATATCACCGCGCACATGCTTTTAAATTAAACTTATTTCTTACTTTAAAAGGTACAATAAGCATAATGCTTAATTAAAATCTAATTTAAAAACTGAAATATTAATAAGTACCACATAAGTAAACAGTTTACATTAAACTCATAAAAAATCCATAAATAAGCCAATTTCATAAAAATAAACTTGCCAGATGAAAGTATAAAGCAGTGATTAAAGCGCTTGCTTTATAAGCAAGAGGTCGAGAATTCGATGCGAGCTCTGTGAATATTTTGCGCATTAGTAATGAAGGAGGCGTAAACTTTCTAATTTTGAGAGATTTTTGTTTATTAAGGTTCCTAGGTACTAGGCTGATTATTAAGTTTTTTTAAGTTTGTCTCTGGTGGCAAAAAATCATTTATATCATGAATAATTAATATATAAATAAGATTGGCCAATAAAACTTGAATGACTTCAGCATTATTAAATTTCCATTTGGTTAAATGTTCAAACGGTTTAATTCTTTGATGACAGTTATATAGGTAGTTAGCAATCTATGACATGAGCCAGTTAGCTAGCAATTTATGACGTAAATCAGTTAGCTAGCAATTTATGACGTAAATCAGTTAGCTAACAATTTATGACGTAAGCCAAATAAAAAGCAAGATTTGTAGTTTTAAAAAAAATTTTTGGGATCAATCATTCATCATCATCAGGAAGATTTTAATAGAATTAAAGACTGATTATTAGGTCCTGGTGATCCAGGTTTTAGTTTTCTAACCTGGTGGAAATATTACTGTAAGTAAAGATGGGATTTACAGATTGATCTACTTATTTATCTTTTCAAGCGTTGTGATGATGATCATTTATTTTTCTTGGTTTTCAAAAATTGATGGGTTATTTGTAACAAATTTCCTTTAAAAGATTGGTTTATTTTTACTGTTATCTTTTTCGGTTCAATAACCAAACCGACTTATATTTATTTAAATATTTTTGACGCTTATTTATTAAACTTTGAAAATAGGGTGTCATCAAAGATTTAGGGTTTAATAAATGTTATTTTTTAAAGGTTGACACAAATCTTGAGCAATGTGAAAGCGCCTGCAGTTGAAATTTTGTGATTCAACTAAATTTTCGATCAAAAGTTTTCTTGGTTTTACATCTGAAAGGATGTAAAAAAAATTAAAATAAATTTAAACACAAATTGTGTTTTATTTTTTTATTTTTATCTATTTAAGAAAAGATTCCTAAGTAGTTTTTTATAATAGAAAAAACGTAAATTAAACCTTTGATAGATGTTTCTTGCTTACTTTCAGACCTATTTTTAAAAATGGTTGTTAATAATTTCATAAGTTACGATTTCATTTTTCATTTTTTTCATTTTTAAAGTTTAATCATTCACTCAAAGTCAAATTTCAAAAATGTTCAAATTAACTTACTTTAACTTTAAATTTCAATTACAAAAATAATTTTTATTCATTATATATAGTCATTTTTATAAAGATTTTAATCATTTCAAAATCTTTTCATACAAGCTTTGTGAAAAGTATTGCACCTTCAAAGTATATTACGCACCAATTTTCAGTAGTTTTGATAAATATCCTGTTATAAAAATGTGAATAGGATAAAATCTTTATTAATTTTATGCTTCTCATTTTGAACCATTTTGAAATAGATTAAAATCATTTTGAAATAGATTAAAGTATAAAAATGCATTACGTCATATACGTATAATAAGTGGGGATGATTAAGGTTTAAAAACCTCAATAGTTATCAGTTCTCTTTCAGATGTATACACTTTAAATAATGTTATTTTATTACTGATTTTAAACCACAGCTAAACATCTAAAGCCATTAAGGGAGCTAAACAAATGCTGTGACGTAGATATAGGTATAAAAGTGACGTAGATGTAGGTATAAAGTGACGTAGTTATAGGTATAAAAATGACGTAGATATAGGTATAAAAGTGACGTAGATATAGGTATAAAAGTGACGTAGATATTGGTATAAAAGTGACGTAGATATAGGTATAAAAGTGACGTAGATATTGGTATAAAAGTGACGTAGATATAGGTATAAAAATGACGTAGTTATAGGTATAAAAGTGACGTAGATATAGATATAAAAGTGTAGTACATAAAGGTAGGCATAGCTTGCATTAAAAAAAATTAATGGAAATTAAACATGAATTAAAAATTTGCTGGACAGATTACTATTTTTTTTTTTTTTTCTTTTTTTAGTTTCTTATCAAAATCATCAACAACCCTATTTGTTACCTAGCAATCTTTTGTATTCTAGAATGGACACATTTTTGCAGTTTTTTTTTTACTTTTTTTATTTATTTGTAAACAATGAAAACACTTACGTGTCATTCCAATCAAAGCAAAAAAGATAGCGTATTATCATTTTTTAGATTTTCTGTTTCAGTCATACGTTGAACGCAACATGTCTATCTTGTATACGCCCATGGATGCGTTGTAGTTATTAACTACCATAGTAGCAGCCACCTTTATTAAAGAATTTTTTTGTTCTTGGCAATTGATAATAGTTGACTCAGAACTATGATACTTAAACAATAACTGGACACATTTGTTATATTAAAAAGATATCCCCTGGAGGTTGATTTGAAGTCAAAGCTATTAGGCCGAACAGTTCCGCTGGCAAAAATATTTTGCTGCTTAAATTGTTCAAACAATTTTATAAAGAACAAATAATTTTCCATCTTTATTACATTACTCATCTACTGTCGTAGTAACTCTGTCCACAACACTTACCATGTAACCAAAAAAACTTTTTCGCGTATTTCTATTACAACTTTCTTGCTAACTTTCAAACCGACTATAGAAGAAAATAAAAAAACCTCAAAATCAATTAAGCTTCAAGTTTACATAATTATAAATGACTAAAACATGTCACTAATAATATTAAAAACGTGTTTTTAATAAAACCATTGTGTCCAGTCAGAACTTAAACATTTCAGCGTCGTGGTCTTACAAAATATAATAGATAATCTATATAAAATACTTATTACAAAACTTACATTTTATGGGATTATTGTAATAAAAAATCACCTACTCATTCATACATAAAATAAATTTACTGCAGTGTGTTTAGACGTTAATTGTCTTGGTGACCTACGATGCGCAAGATCCCAAGATCTATGAGTGTTCATTAAATGTTACCAAATAATCAGACTAAAAATATTTAACAATTTTCTTAACTTTTATACTATTATAAGTCTATTACTATTATAAACCTATTACTATAATACTATTATTATTATTTTATATTATTATATTCTAAAAAGTACCACCGGGACATAAAGAGTTGAGGACTTTACATCTTTTTTGCGATATTAGGGATTTTAGTTCAAGTTTTTCAAAATTTTTTTTTTTTTGCAAAAAACCTTTTTTTTCTTAGCGTTAATATTTCTGTAAATTTTTGAACCCTTCATGAAAAAAAAATCTATCGTTAAAAGTTTTTTTGAATCTTTCATGAAAAGTTCCTTTTATTGTAATTTACCACTATAATTGTTTTACATGCCTGATTACTGTAATCTAAACAGGGGATAAATGTATGTTCCAAGAAACCCCGCCATTGGGGTTAGTTGGAACAGACAATGGGGTTAGTTGAAACATAATATGAAAGTTTAAAGTACGGCATGTTTTATAATAAAAAAACACACTTTAACATATCACAAGTATATAATATGTACATATATTTATTCATTTTATCGAAATAACTCACTTGAGCGTGGAATTGCCCGTATATATATATATATATATATATATATATATATATATATATATATATATATATATATATATATATATATATATATATATATATATATATGTATATATGTATATATATATATATATATATATATATATATATATATATATATATATATATATATATATATATATATATATATATATATATGCCGTACTTTAAACTTTCATATTATGTTTCAACTAGCCCCATTGTCTGCTTCAACTAGCCCCAATGGCGGGATTTTTCGGAACATTTTTTTTACAGCTCTCTTATCAAAGATATATTAAAAATTACATAACTCAATTTAACTATTATTTGTGAATATTGTGTGCTTTAGTATTTAGTATTAATGCAATAAAAAAATTTCAAAAATCATTTGCATTTTGGCCACAAGTTCACAAATAAAAAAAAACGTTTCAACTAACCCTGGTCTTCCCTATCTGGAAAAAAAATTTTAAAAGAGCATTCATTTGATTTATCAGCCGAAATCTTTTATAAATCCACTTTGTTTAAAGTTCTTATGTTTTATCCTTTATTTATTGTCATTTTAATTACGCTACTATTGCACACAGTAGCAAAAAAAAAAAATTAAAGTTAAAGTTTTTTAATATGCAAAATTACGGAATCATAATGCGTTGCCAATAACTATTTACTAAGTTAAGTATACTGAATAATTTCCTTACCATGTAATTGCATTGGTTTTTTGGTTGGTTGAGATTTGCTATAATAAATTAATTTCTGATTTTTCAATAATAAATGAAAAATATTTTGATGTTTGTTTCAACCTCACATTTTGCCCTCACAAAAATGTGCCCATTCTAGAATTCAAAAGATTGCTAGGTAACAAATAGGGTTTGTTGATGATTTTGGTAAGAAACTAAAAAAAGAAGAAGGGCCAGTTTTTCAGTACCAAAAGACATCAGTTAACAAAACTTAGGAGTATATGAAATGTGTGCACAAAATTATGTCCAAACCTCATTTAAAAGTGATTTCAGCTTTACCCGTTATATTTTCTTTTTTCTTTTTTTTTCTCCCTAAAGTCCTGAATTCCATTTGCAAAATAATTCAGACTTGTTTGCAGAATAATTCAACTTGTTGTATTTAACTTTATTTTTTTAGTTTATATAGTGAACAAAATTTATTATTCTTTGTATAACGGAATTTATATATTTAGTTTAGTTTATTTTTATTTTTATCTACCTACATATACAATAAATTAAATGGACCATTTTTATAAAATTTTAGCTTATTTATTAGAAATATGTTATTATAAAAACGTAAATATATTAACTAGAAGATAATATATCGTATTGTTTATATAAATTTTAATACATCAAGAAGCAAATATAGTAATTGCTAAACTGCTTACATTTTCTACAATAGCAAAAAACAAATAAGTGTAACACACATTCACATACCATTCTAAGAGTTTATTAATGACATTAATAAACTTTCTTATATGCAGGGCTGTGAGCCGTAGAGTCGCGATATTATTAGGGGAGTCGGAGTCTAATAGTAAAACTTCTAGGTATTGCACGTGCATGTATAAAATATTCAATTAATCTTATATTCATATTAAGCCTTCAAAGAACTTTTCATAAGTTTGAAAAAAAAAAATTTTTTGTAAATTATCGCGTATTATTTTTCAAAGACTTCAAAGAATTTTTCAAAAATTTTGCTTTAGAGTCGGAGTCAGTACTTTTTTTTTACGACACACCCCTTGTTATACGGACTGTGATAATAAATTTTGTTTTAAATTAATCTTGATTTTTATATTTGAGTTTAACTTTATTTAAAAGGAACATTTAAAATCAAGCAAAGTGTAATCCATAAATAAGAAGAATGGCTTAGATTCCTTTTTAAATAGATCTAGAGAAATTTTCTTTTTTTTTTTATCTATGTCAAAGAATGTTTTCCATAGATATAGCCCACGATACTTAATTGAGTATGAGCTCAATTTCAAACTATATTTTGGAACAACGAAGTTGTTTTTCAAGAATCTTATAGTGTATTTATGACCGATTTCACTAAAATTGGATACAAATATTTTTGGAAACAACCCTAACTTAGTTTAAAAACTTAGACTAAAATTTGATGTAAATTGATTTTATAAATATTTTATGCTCCAAGTAAACACAGGAGAGGTTCGCAAAATTCTCCTCTCTTAGCACCAAATACAATTCGACTTGCTTTTTAGTTTTATATGATTGGTACTTGCCCAAGAAATGTTACAGTATATTAAGTAACTATAAATAAAACCAAAGTATAAACCTTTTAGTGATTTAAAATCAAGAAATGGTTTAGCTCTATATATTATTCCAATAGTTTTTGAAACTTTTTTTTCCAGACTGTTTATATGAAAATTCCATCGTAAATTTTCATCCAGCTGCGCGTCTAAAAAGTTTACTAAAGATTTCCTTTTAATAATAGTTTTGTTTATAGTAAGATTTGGTAATTCAATAGGGTCGTATCAATTTTATTTGATTTATGAAATAATATAAATTTAGTTTTGTCAGGATGCAGAGAAAGTTTTTTACTTAAAAACCACCCATTAACTTTTTCTAATTATTTATTAACGTGTTTAAAAGTATTTTAATATCTTTTTGTGAATAAAAAAGATTGGAATCATCAGCAAATAGAATTAAATCTATAAGATTTGATTATAAATATAGATCATTAACGTACAGTAGAAACAATAATGGCCCTAAAATAGAACCCTGAGGAACCTCTCAAGTTATTGTGTGTTTACCTGTTACTTTTAAATCATTGCATTTTCTGTTTGTTAGATAGTCTATGAACCAAAGTAAATTTTTGTTTTTAATGCCACAATTTTCAAGTTTAGTGAGCACTATCTCATGGTTTACTGTATCAAAGGCTTTGGACAGATCAATGAAAACTTCTTATGTAAAATAATCGTTGTTTAGAGCGTTAGATATCTTGTTGATTAGCTCGACTACGGCGTGTTCAGTTAAATGCATTTTTTTGAAACCGAACTATTTTTTATACAGCATGTCGGTCTTTGTTAGATAGTCGTAGAGTCTATTATTCATTATACGGACAAGTATTTTAGAGAAACAAGGCAAGATAGAAATTGGTCTGTAGTTTGAAATAAGGGAGTTAACTTCTCCTTTAAAAATAGGTGTATTTCGGGCAATTTTTAAATTATCATGAACAATAGCCAAATTTAAAGAATGTTTTAAGACATGAAATAACAATAGCTCAATGATATCGAATACAGATTTTACAACATTGACAGGTTTTATCAAAACCTGCGCTTTTTTTTTTAAGGCTGTTAAAAGCATCCCGTAATTCGCAAATTTTAAGATCAGTAATGTCCATTATAGTACTGAACCTTTTTAAATAAGAATTAAAACTTGATGAGCTCAGCGGAATGGTTTCAGCCAAGTTTGGCCCAATATTAACAAAATAATATCTTACGGATATTATATGCAAAATATAATACCTGTAATGTATATATTCCATAAGATGTTAACAGAATATATATTACTGTTAATTTCTTACGGAATATTTATGCGGTAATCAATCAATCATTTTCACGGAAGTTTAGGTACTTTTTAAGATCATTCTGCTTGTTTAAACTAATAACCTTCAGTCGGTTATTAGTTTAAACAAGCAAAATATTTCCGCAAAATCTGGTCTGCAATATAAACGATTAGATAATTTTAAGAGACAGCACCAAAGATCTAACTGTGGATTACAAGTGGTAATAATCTTTAAAAATTTATTTAAAATGTAAAATGCCAATCAAGATTTTAAACGTTTTATAATTTAACATAATATAATTGAAATTTATTATGGAATCCAAACTTTAGCTTTAATTTCAAGACTTGTGAAATCTCAAGTTTTTGAGTGTTATTTTTAAGTGAAAACTTTGCTCGAAGCTGGAACTATTGTAACTATTGAATAAACATTTAAACAACAGACAATCCTCAAGGAAGTTGAAGAAAAAGTGCTACATCTACTAGCATATAATTCTTTTGTTTATTTTTACTTATTAAGAATAGAACATTTTAATTTTGAGTGAAAAAGCATTTTTTTTTTTTTTTTTTAAAGAAATTTATGGGTATACCAATTAACACTTTAAATTTATGGGTATACCAAATAACACTTTAAAAGTGTTTAAACTCTAAAAAGCTCTGGCTCTTTTTGATCTATTATTGTGTCCAGATTAAGGTATTTTTTTTAAGTTTATTTTAAAGAATTTGAAGCACACTGACTGAGAAAAATTTCAAAGAATTTCAAAAAGAGATTTGTAAAAGTCTTAAATTATGTATAAGCAAAAAAAAAAAAAAAAGAATTAAATAAATTTTTTTTAAACACCAGCAGAAGTAGTTATATTAAACAAAAATAAGTGTTTTAGCGACAGTTGTTATTGTTGTTTTTGTTGTCATTGTTTTTTGCCGTGTAAATATTCAGTATGATATTAACATTAAAAAATGACATAAATGCACTAGTAAATGCACTAATGTATTTTTTTTTTTTATCGACTGACTGCCGCGCATCCGTTTTTACTCCGTTACATAAAAGCACAATTTAACGTAAGAAAAAATACGTTTAAATGCATTTTTTTGACTACTTTTTGTCTACACAATTTACCTTGAGAAAAAATGCAAAAAATGCACTTAAGCATATTTTTTGTTGTGCTTTTATGTTACGGAAAAAACCGGATGCGCGGCAGTCAGACAAACTTCTATAAAGTTTGACGACTTCTATCAGGTGTAAATGTTTGTTTACAAAAACAGCAAAAAATGTCAACTCGCACCATACAGTTATTTGTTCAAATTGAAAATAAAACTGTTCAAATTAATGCTGAGGAAAGTTGGTCAATCTTGCAGCTGAAACAACATTTGTATCTCTACTCAAATACTCCATCAGAAGATCTTCGCGTTATATTTGCGGGAACTGAACTAGCCAATTCAGTTTTGTTGAAAGTATGCAGTTTTGGTTTTAACAATAATTTTTATATTGCAAAATATTCTTAACTTTACAGGTATTTGTACCCTGGCTGTTTAACTATTTCTAACCACTTGAACAGAAATATTCTCATTGTCTCCTTTATTTAAAAATTTTTTTGTAAAAAGGTCAATTCAACACATTGATATAATCTTTCAACATCAATATTACAAAAAATAACATGTGGAAAAGTTCGAAAATCTATTATGCTATGTTAGTTAAAACATTTTCTGCATAAACATCTGAGTTACATACAATAAATAGAATGGCTGTGTAGAAAAAAAAATAGCAAACACTCTTAGCTGCTAATTCTATATCTTCATTTTTATTTTATTCTTTATGGTAAAATTAACATTTAGAATTTTTTTGAAATTCAGATTAATTCTATAAAAATGAGTATCCTCTTTGACTGTCTGGAGTTTTGGAGAGGTAAACTTATGAAGCACTTTCTGGAGGTAATATTTTTGCAAAATAAAAAAAAAAATAAAAAATTACAGGATGTTTTTAAAATTTGTTTCATTTTTTTATATAAAATTTTTAATCCTCTTGACACCAGGAAGATTGCTGTTAAGCTTTTTGTAACTTTGTCAAGAGTGTTGAGAAATGATTTTTAAGGATTGAACCCATGATTTTTGATTCACTTTGCCATGAACAATATTCCTCATGGAGAGGAATGTTTTTCCTCTTTAACTGACAAATCATGAAATCATTTCACCTCTTATTATATTTTTTTGCAACCAGATCCAATGAGATCATCCATAAATTAAGTGACGTCTAATTTATTTCATTAATAAATGTAGAATATAATTTTCACTTTTGCGCAATGATTTTTATTGAAGGTCCTTTTGTTTTGCTTAAAAATTTATTTAAAGTTGCATAATTTACAGATGATCTGAAAAAACTTTGATTTAAAAAAACTTTCCAGCAATAATAATTTTAAGTATTTTAAAGCCATTGATTAAACTTTTAAAGACGTTTCCGTTAAAGTTTTTAATGCCAATTTTATTTTGTATTAAATATTTGTTTATTATTGAAAATACATTTTAGGTTGATGCATAATTATCACACGTTTTCAGGGCCATTATTGGACATAAATACTGAATAATAAATATATATGGATTTCAAAAAAAATATATAAATACTGAAATATATAAAAATATATAGCATGTTATAATTATACAGTAAGTAATATACTAATATATAACAAAAAATGTAATAGTAAATAAATAATGACTTCAAAAAGTTGGCAATATATATGCATCAGCCTAATATTTGTTTTCAGTTAACGTATTTATTGAGGTTTTGTTGTTGTTATTTTTGTTAATATTAATATTTCAAGGCTAAAAACAGTTTTTTATTATGCATCAGTGGAAAAGTTGGATGCTCTGTTTGCAATAAAATATAGACAGAAATTTATTCAAGTAAAGAACTGTGTGCTCCATTGTGCCTTATGGCTAAACTTGCAATTTGCAATTAACCTCATTAAGAAAATATGTAAGCACAAAGTTTCTAAAGCCTATAGGCAGGCTTGCAAACATCTTGAACCCAGAAAAGGTGAGCATTTGAAAGCCAATTTTGTAAAAAAAAACCAAGCAGACAACTGATCGCATATTTAGAAAAGCATACTTAGGGTTTGGGAAAACCCGGCGTTTTTAGACCCGACGAGTCCAAGTCGAGTCTAAGAATATTTATCGGGTCCGGGTCCAATACGTCCTTTTAACTTGCAATTTTAACTATAGCATGAAAGGATTTTTTGTTCTCATGTTGATTTTTAAAAATGGATTTCGTATACGTTAAGGTAAATAAAACAGCTTTTAGCCAGTTCAACGTCTAAGGTAAATATATTATTCTATACTTTTATTATAATTTTAAACTACTAAATAAACTTGACATTACCTTTTTAAAAATATCGCATTTTATAAAATGCGTGTAAATATACTAGCAAAAATAAACTCAACTCAATTAAAATACTTGGAAGTGTTTAATACAAAACAGAGCAATTATCTTTACTTAAAAAATAAAACTTTAAAAAAACTAATGCACTTAATGAATTGTCCGATAATCTAGAGCGAATTTTTGTACAGAAATTCGATGCTACAGAAAATGTTCGTTCGGAATTTGTTGATGTTGGTTTTATCGTCATTCATGCTTGGTACAATTTTTCTAAATATGCAGTTCTTTTTTTAGTTTTTGAAAATAATAAAAATTCTTTTTTAATATCAGCTAATTTATCTCCGCAACTTGGCAAAATTGGACATTTCGCACTTTCTAATATCTTATGTAGTTCTTCCTCCAGTGTTAATGGTAGTGTGTTTCCTGAAGTATTTTCGTTATTTTCAGCTGAATACCTCTGTTCATGTGTATTTTGCTGTTCTTCATCCTCACCAAATAATCTCTTTAGTAAATCTGTTGTAAATAATTGTATTTTCTTTGAAGGCATAGTACCGTTTACAAGAGAATCTAATAACTCTTCTATTTCTTGGTTTTTACGGCTATTTATTTGAGTTTTCATCGTCATTAATAGCTCTCTACTTAAATTACCATTGGATTGCTTTAATTTTTTTAACATAAAATCAATCGCTAATCGGGCTGTTGCAAGATTAGCATCGTCTCTGCTAAGAGCTTCAACAGTTAATTTAATAGGCTTTAGAGTATTTTCCAATTCATTTAATAATTCAACATTAATATTTTCTATTAAATGTACACTTCCAATATCTTGTAGAGCTTCTTTAATGATATAAAATAATTTTAAAAATCTAGATATCATTTCGATCATTGAGTTCCAGCGAGTTCTTACATCTAACACTAGCTGAAGTTCATTACCTAAAACTATTTTGATCTTTTCTTGCAAAATATTATTTCTCACAGAGGAACTTTCAAAAAATTTAACAATTATACGAACACTTTTTATATTTTCTTCTATATTGCCTGAACTTGTTAATTCAACTTGTCCGTACTCTTCGACGTCACCGTCGCTCTCGTCAGAACAATAGTTTTCATCTTGATCATCATTAATATCATCTTGACCATGGTCATTTCTATCTCCATCAACGTCATCTTCATCCTGCAAGACGGTAATACTTTTCTTTTTATATAGTACATCACAAACAGCTAAGTGTATAGTGTGATTCAAACACAAATTATAGAGACTAGGAGATTCTCGTCAGACTAGGAGATTCTCAAATTTTATCATTACACTTGCACCGTCGCCGGTTAAACCAGCTATATGTTTTTTAAAATTAATATTATATGTGTTTAAATGTTGTTCTACTTTTTCAACTAACTGTACAGCTGTGCACGAGTTATAATTTCTCACTAAACCCAGATTATAAACTTCAGAGTCAATTCCATGCAAATTGATATTGAGATATTTCCGAATTTTCATACTCGTCCATTCATCAAGTGTAATGCTAAATCGTCGGCCTTCTTTAATTTTTTCTTGTAACAATTCTAATATTTCCAACTTCTTTTTTTCATAAAACTTATGAATTAAATTCATAACATCTCTTTCGGCTTTAGGAAGATCATAACTTGATTTTACTAAACTTTCACGAATAAAACTAGACTTTGTAATCGCCCTAACTGATATACCATCAAGAACGGCCATTTTGGAGACGATTTCTTCTAAAGGCTTTCTTGCGACGGAAACGAAAGTGTCGATGGTCTTAAATCGTTTGGTGCCAGAATTTTCTCCTATTTCTTCCCGTGTTTGTAAAGAAATTCCATGTTTAACTTTTAAATGTTTAATCATTGATGAAGTATTTCCATCTTTGTTTGATATTTTCGTTGAACACTTATTGCATTTTCCACTTTTCAAATCGGTACATTGGGTGAAATTCTGCCACACTTTGGAGTGCTTCGACATAATGGGGCTGTAAAAAATGTTCTAGTAAAATTATTATATTTCGCTTTTTTACTAAAATAGAGAGTTAATAAATGAAAAGTGCTTTTTTTAAAGTTTTTTAAATACGCGCTAAAAGAATTAACTTATTAACTTCAATCTTTCTAATCAAAAGTTTTTATATTTACAAATGCTTTTAAAACATTTTCTAATATAGAAACATATTATAAAGCATTCGCTTATATATAAAAACATTCGATTAGAAAATATATAAGTTATGAAGTCAATTCTTTTAGTGTATTCGGACATATATGGAAGCATATATAAACTTGAATGTTCTCAAAACATCTAAAAAGCTGTGGCCAAGTTCAACTTCAAGTTAGATTCACAAACTCTACTACTATATTTTTCTAGAAAAGGTAGAGATCCAGCTCGACAACGCACTGCTGCCTACGAAACAAGGCAAAATATTTAAACCATGAGACTCGCCGAGCCTTAAACCGGGTATTGGGTCCGGGTATTTACCCACAGACTCGCCGAGTCCGGGTACGCGGAACCGAAAAACCCTAAGCATACTATATTACTGAAAGCAACAGACCCTACCATCTTAAGCTCATTGATCTACAGAACTTAAATGGTGTTAATGATGGTAGAGTGTTACATTCAAACAATGCTTGTGGTGATATAGTTGATTTTATAAGTGAGCAAATAAAGAAAAAAGTATTATGCTACATTCAGAAATACCCCAGTCCACTCAGTATCTTAACCAATAAAAGCACAAGTTTATCTAGAAAAGTTTGATTGATTATATACCTACATTATTATGCATTTGATGATTTTCCAACCAACATGTTTTTGGAGTGACTAGAGTTAAATCATAGTCAAAATATACATAGTCTGGCCAGTTGAAGAGCGCTTTTGTTTATCTTATTGTTAGCGTTTTTTTAGAACCCAGTCTACTAACTAGTGCACACTGTTTGTAAACAAAGACTCGTTAAGAATAATATTTACAAAAAGGTTGTTGATTTATCCTTGGTATTTGCAAATGCCTGCTGCTAATTGTTCCATTTTCGGTTGTGGTACTTCTCAAAGAAATAAAGGTGTTTCACTTTTTAAGATACCATCCACCGATGATGATTTCAATAAAGAATGGAGGAAAAAAGTTATACACATCATAACTAAAGATAGAGTAATTGACGAAAGCCTAAAGACCCAAATAAAATAAAAAAAATATTGTTTATTTGCAAAAAACATTACAAGGCTAACAGGTTAATTGTCAATCCAATTAAAACTACTCTCAAGCCTGGTTCACTACCTACATTAAATCTTCCAGTTAAAAGCTTTTCATCGCAATGCTATTCTTCATGTTTGCTCATTCCCAAAGCACGAGGATCAGCTTCTTCTATATCCCTAAAGAGATCAGCTTTTCCTTCTATATCAGATAAAGCATTTAATAGTAAGTCATATAAGTCTTTTAAGGAATTGGTTAAACATATTAGTTTTCAAAAACTTGACTGGGATATAAATGCTAGTGAAACTTTTTTAAAATTGAGTAAGATCGATGATGTTCACACTGTTCCGAAGTACGAAATTTACTTCTTATGGATATCTTATTCATGTTATACCTAAAAAGTTTGAATTATTTAATAGTTATTCTTTACCTTTAAATCAAACAGAACATATCCGATCTCTTTCATGCAAAGTTATTATTACTAAGGATGAAATTTGTAAGGCATGCCAATGTCTTCAGTCTCAAGAAAAAATATCTTTTCAAAAAAATAGTGATAAATTACTTATTCCCGCTAAACTCAGAGCTTCAATTTCTAAAACTGCACCAGAACGTGTTAAATTAACCCTACAAAATTATCGTTTAGAAAATAAATTGCTAAAAGAGAACATAAAAGAAATTTAAAAGGAATTAAATAAATCCTCTCATCTCGTAAGTGATGACCTACACAAAGACTTGGTTTCAATCATATCAAAAACTTATAGGACAGTCACTCCATTTATGAAGCTATTTTGGGATGAGCAGCAAAAATACTTAAATACTTCAAAACATGGAATTCGTTATCACCCAATGATAATTCGCTATTGTTTAGGTCTTGTTGCAAAGTCTCCTGCAGCTTATGAGGAAATTCGTTTTAATGAAAAAACAGATTCTGGATTTGTAATTTTACCAAGTCAAAGGCGTTTAATTTTACCAAGTCAAAGGCGTTTTATTTTACCAAGTTAAAGGATTTAATTAAATACCTTTTAAATATGGGTGTCCAATAAGTTTTAACTGAACGGCTATGTCAAGATTCATTAGAAAATTATTTTGGCCAACAACGAGCCATTGGAAGAAGAAAGGATAACCCATCTTTACATGATATTGGGTATAATAACAATACGATAAGAAACCAATGCACTTTCAAACCAATTATAGGAACTAATAGTCTTGATAATAATCCTGAATCAAAGACCTTTACCAAAGGGAAATTAACAAGCCGAAATTGGAACAAAAAATAAATTCATCAAAAGAAGGAAATTAAAAACGGCTATTTTCATAGCCACAAACCTTATAAAAGCATTATTTGTATAAAATAATTGTGTGTGTTTATATATATATATATATATATATATATATATATATATATATATATATATATATATATATATATATATATATATATATATATATATGTATATATATATATAAATATATATATATATACATATATATATATATATATATATATATATATATATATATATATATATATATATATATATATATATATATATATATATAATTAGTAAAAAACACTTATCTAACTTTTATCTTCGACTTGAAGTTTCACCATTGCTGGATCATCAGGAAGAGAACTCTTCCTGATGATCCAGCAATGGTGAAACTTCAAGTCGAAGATAAAAGTTAGATAAGTGTTTTTTACTAATTAATTATTGCTCTGTTCTTTAAGAACATTGAGCACTCTATTTGTAAAATACACTAACATAATTTACATATATATTACATATATATATTATTACATATATATATATATATATATATATATATATATATATATATATATATATATATATATATATATATATATATATATATATATATATATATATATATATATATATATATATATATATATATATATATATATATATATATATATACAAGAAAGGTCCCAAGTCTTGAATACTATTTTTTAGTATTCAAGACTTTGCATAATAAATGATAATTGGGGCACCAAAAGGTACATTGTTAACCTTTAAAATTCTCTAAGAGGCTGAAAAGTGACTCTTAAGTTGAAGTTGTGTTACAAAGAAAGAAGAGGCTAAAATAAAGTTCTTAACATTATTTATTTCAAAATTATTTTAACAAAATAGTAAAAATAAATAACTATTAAACTAGTTTTAATTGTATAACATTTGATAATTAAAATAAAAACTTACTTAATTTCATTTGGTTTTCACTTTATTAATCATTGCATTTCTCCATCATGCTGCAATATAGTTCTTATGCAAGAATATGTTTTTAATGACATTTGTGGCTATGAAAATAACGTTTTTTAATATCTATTTTTTATCTAAACTATTCAATGGAGTTCAAAGTTCCTTTCTTGATTTCTTTTCTTAATGATTTTGTTCTTTTAATCTTAAACTTGATTTTATGCAAGTTTACAAGGTTCTTTGAATAGGAAAATGAGCTAACACGAATATAAAGAGTTAAAAGATGGTCTAGAAGATTGAGAGACATTTCTTTAGATACTTTAGTAGAAGAAACATAGCAAATTTTTGAGAAGTGAGATAAAACCCCAACATCTTGAAGTAACTCTGCAGTCATTTTGCTGCAGTCAATAGTTTTAGTTAAAATTTTTGTTGATTTTCTGAATGCTATTTCTGCTATTTTAAATAGTGACAAAGCATCAGAAGATATAGACCCAAAGACCGCCTCGATTTTTTAAGCTAGTAAATTTTTTATGAGTATCATGATTATACTCATCAAAATAATTAGAATCATTTTCTACAATTTTTCCAGCCAACAGAATTGAGAGTGTTTTTTGACAAAATCTGGTTTGCCAACTTTTTGAATAACGTATCCTTCGATAAAAAGTACTAAATACATACCCACCCAAATGTTCAATTAAACTTTTTTCTTTATCTGTAAACTTAATTTCATCATCAATAACTAAAACTGAGGTGGCATTATTAGACTTAGTCAAGTGAGCCAAAATGTGATTTGCAAGGTCATATCCTACAAGAGTTGAAGTTTTATCTGTAAGATTTTTCATAAAACCTTTCTGACCAGCAACATTGTAAAATTGTGGATAAAAAACTTCCGCATCACCATTAAAATTTTCAATAACTTCCTTTATTAGATCAAATGAATGCTTTGCATCATCTTTAGATAAACTGTACCTTGAAAGCTCATCTCTGATATATGGAAGGTAGCAAAGATCGTTTTGCACAAATTTAATGCTTTTTTTAATGAAAGTTATGAACTCGTCTGCAGTACACGCATGCTTAATATCTGTTGTTGCATTTGTTTGCAGTGTTGAAGAGTCAATCTTAGAGTGATGTGTTGTTATGTGGCGTTTGAGTCCTTTCTCTGATTTGCATTTTTTCACACACTGCTGGCAGTTAAAGTTGTTTGAAACGCTTCCATTCTCAATTTCTGTAAGAAAAGCATCGACGTCATTAAGAAACTTACTTTTTTCAAAAAAAATGTCTGATTCTAGATCTAATATAAGAGAATCAATGGACTGTTCCTCTCCAAAGTTTGCCATTTTTTAGATTTTTGTGCACTTATTAGTAGTCTGGGCACGATAAATAAACTATTTTCAACATCAATTTAAATTTTAATTTTTTATTGTTAAAAAACAAAAGAATCTTGCGAAAATGACCCAACTGGCCAGACTATGTGTTATTATGACTATGGTTAAATGCTGTCTTGCAAAAGTTCTGTAGAAATTGCAACTCAGATCCTTAAGCGTTTTAATTGGCATTTATTTTTAGATTCAAATTTTCTAAAAATTTTAAGGATTTTGTAGTGACCATGCCTCTGTTATGACTGGATCAAATAAAAGCGTCTTCAAACAATTGAAGCAGAGGTTTCCTCAGCTAGTTGGATGGCATTGCTTGAATCATTGTCTTGAGCAAACTGTAAGTGATGCAGTTAAAACATGTGATTTCTCAGTACGCTGTGGGTTGTCTCATCATTTCAAGCTGTAAAAGCTGTTTTGCACAACTGTTAAGCTTTACATTTGCATTTCATAAATGCTTCAGTTGATCCAACATGGGACTCAAAGGCAGGGGCTATTCTAGACCATTTTCGACAGCGCCGATTGTATATGGGCGTTGATTTGTGTGCTGCCCAAATTGAAATTTGAGGCCCTTTTTTTCTTTTTTTTTTTTACGTTTTTTACGGAATATTGTTTTGATATTTTTATATTTTCCGCTAAATTTCTCCAGGATGTAGGGGTACCACCACCAAAATTTTTTTCCTAGAATAGGCCCTGAGAGGAGAGAGCCAAATTTATAAGTCTTGCACAGAAACTTGCGAGCGTGATATTTCTTAAAAACGTGGCATTAATACATGATGCATTTGAAGAACTCAAATCAACTTTTTTTTTTTTTTTTTATAATTCACCTCCCCAAGGTTAAGAAGGCTACTACAGATGAGGAGGCTACTAGTGGCTATAACCCTCTCCCAACTCTATAACTCCGAAATACGAACCTTGACGAACAAGGCTGCTGTGCTGAGAAACAAGTTGAGCGCGGTACTACCAGGGACGTGGTGGGAATCAAACTCGGAACCTCTCGCTTATGAAGCGAGCGCTCTACCACTACACCACTACCGCATAAGGAATTTTTTAATTAAAAAATGTCAGACTCACAAAAGTAATTCATGTTAAATCTTTTCGCGTATCTAACTTCGAAGGGAAAAAATTTTGAAGAGGTCCCAAGGTTTCAGAAGTCAAACTGGCCATTGAAAATGGTATTTTCCAAGATATGTTTATATCAGAAGGTAGAAACTAACCTTTAATTGATCATGAAAATCATATCATAACCTATCATATTGATCATGAAAATCATATCATACTAATGGCCATGAAATGAACAAAATGAAATACATATTTCCAAAAAAAATTCAGAAATTCTTCTGAAAGGATTATACAAATTTCTGCTTGATGATTTTTCTTTAACAAAAGAGGAGTTATATATATAAACTTCAAGGATCATTTTAATGGTCAAGAACATGGACCTGTTTCATGTGATCATATTTTCTAAACATCAGAGCAACTCAGATTGCCAAAATTAAAATGCTCATTATCAAGCAGGGTTATTCCATATCAAATCACCTAGTTTTTTGAAAGTTCCCCAGGGTACCATCTCAGATTTGCTTTAAACTTTGACCACACACAGATCTTATGAAAAAAATACAATCCAGAAAATTTCAGCTTGATTGACCAATTTGTTCAAAAGTTATGATTGAATTAAAAAATGACCAAAATCCGAAAAAAATGGGGAACAGGAGCTTAGAGCAGTTTTTTTCGATTTTTGACAAACCATAACTTTTTAAATAAAGATGGTGATCACCCGAAATTTTGTAGGGTAATAGTTTTTCACCCAAATAATTCATTATTGCAGTTGTTTTAGACTGGTTTTTGTACAGTTTTTGAGTTATTGTACCTTAAAGTTGCTAAATATTGCAACATAAATATTTTTTCAAACTTTAACTTGTTACAGTGTAATACTTACTTACAGAAAGTGGATATTTTTGTTACCTTTGTGTACTTAGGGTCACCACTTGTTAGAATAATCAAAATTATGCATTAAAAATTAGTTTAGCACATGCAGCAGCCTATTAAAAAATCACTTTTTTTTTAAATTATGATAAATTACATAGATTTTGCTGGCATAGAAAGTAGCATAAACAGTTGAAATAAATTATGAAACTTTTTAATGTTAAGGTTCTATATATAGACAATCACCAAAAAAATTTAAAGACCTATACTCTATCTTATGACATGATTGAGAGTGATGATATTTTTAAAAGCAGAACAAAAAAATACCACATACAAAATTTATACCTCAAGTTTTATACTAACTATACTGTAAAAAAGTCAAAGAGTAAGATAATCAGATAAAAGAAAAAGTATGTATACATGAAACTAATTAGCTTATCTCTGATTTTTATAACTCATAATACTGTCATAATCATTACTAGCAAGAATATAGTCATGAGCAATTATACTTTTAATCAATCGAACACTTATTTGACATATTATCTTGTGAAATGAAACCCAGCACTGACTTGATCATGCATTGTTTGTCATTTTTTAATTTAATTTGTTTCTTTGCATAAACTTCACATTAACGTCTTGGTTTTCATTACAAATATTAACCACAAGCCCTATGTACTATTCTTCATCGTAAAAGCATACAATATATTTACCGGGTTAAAAATTTGAAGGATTTTTTAAGATCAAATTAACATCATTTAACACATGAGTATCATAGACAGTATCACTAGAGATTCTTCGTAAAAACAATTCCTCTCCATCTCGTACAAAACAGTGATAGCTTCTTGTTCCCGGAACTGTGCTCATCCCTTCATATTGTTTCTGAAGGTTAAAAGTTGTTTCATGGTTATTAATATCATGACTTGAAAGATAAAATAGGTTAACACCTTTGATGTTTTTTTGAACCCATGTAAACAGATCTTGTGGTGTGAGAATCTGATTTGTAATTGCTGCTCGTAGACTAGCTTTTGCTGCTTCTCTTTTTATAGTACCTCCTATTCCATCACATGGACTTTTGCTATGTGATGTAGCAAAGAAGTGATGCTCAGCATTTATTTGGTGATCTACAATGTGATAAATTAAGTTTATTAGACATTTGTAGTTTTTATACTGTGACGCAGCACCATCACTGAAGTATTTAACTTTATTCACTGTGGGTAGTTTGATTTTGACCATAGGGAGCAACTTTGTGAGAAAACAATGGACTGCTGATTGGTCATGACAAAGATGGTCAGAAAAGAAACAATAGCAGTCACATTCAAGGTGATCTTTTTCATCTTTGTAATAAACAGCAAATGGGTGTAAGGTAGCTTGATCGGCTTGTCAGTAAAACCCTTGTATAGCATCTCGTACAAGAAAACTATAGTTATCTGCAAAATCCATCAGAATAATGCAGGTATATTGGTCTAATGTTTGTTTTGCCTCTGATAAGTAGGAAGACTGTGCTTCTTTGATAAAGTGGTGGTGACAAAGGTCATACAAAGTTTCACTTAAAGTTTCAATAAATTCACTAATGCTTGTTTGGACTGTAATAAGTGCAGTTCGGTCAGTTGACACCCATTGTTTATATGTGATCGGATCATCAAAATCATTCTTTTCAAACACATTTTCCAAGTAAGTCTTCAAATTTATTTTACCAGAGGAGTTGGAACATAGATGAAACATGCAGTTTCGACTATCTATATTACAAACACATACTTTCATTAAATCTTTTTAAGATATTAAATGGCTGTTAGAAAGAGCAGAGCACATCAACTTAACATTTTGATGGTAAGAACATACACAAACTGAGTGGCTTCCACTACTATCAACAGTAAGGCGCCACTTTGGCCTTAGTTTTAGAACTTGCTGAATCCAACTTTGTGTTTAGGGTATAACTTCTTAAATTCCAGATGAAGTTCTTTTAAACGAACTAATACTAAGCGTTTTTGTTTATGAACTTTAATATTATTTATACGCACAGAAACAAAGTCTTTTTTTTCCTGGACAATGTCTAGTGTATTCGTCAGATTCATATATTTCAATGACTCTCTGCTTAACAATATCCTCCAAAGGATGTCCTTTTTTAGCGTCAGGTTTAGCAAGTATTCCCTTTTCATTTTTCAGTTTTCTGGCTTTCTTAACAAGATGGTCTGAAACTGAAAATGCATTGCAAGTTTTTTTAATTGACCAACTATCAGGAGTTGATAACTGATGTTTACTTTTTCCTTTATTGCATCTAAAAGTTTGTCTAAATCATTACAGTTAATGCACTTTTGCTTTTTCTCAGATATTATTTCTTTTGGGTCTATATCCAATGCTGATGCTACTAGGTTTGTCATACTTGTTTCCAGTTTTTTAACTTTCCATATTCTAATTTGTCACTTACATTTTTTAGAGGAGATATTATAAAGAAGCACTCTTATTTAAAACTGTCTTATTTAGGTCTGAAGAACTAAACTCCTCATCATCAACATCTTTGTCTTCATCTTCTTGACTAAATTTTCCTGTAATTTGTTCAAGTTAGAATTCATTCAAACAGTTAGTGCAAAGTTTTTGACCAGGTTTGATCTTAAGTTGACTTGCTGGTAAAATATTGACTTTACACAATCCCTTAATAATTTTTTTCTTGTGGACTTTAAATGGACACAGCAGTATTTTTGAAGCGATTCTATAAATATTGGCTTTTTCATGGTGAAAACATATCTCCTCATTTAGTTCAAAAGTGTGTCCAATTCTTTGAATTAAAACTTCAACATCTGTGTTCACAATATCTTTTAGTTTTATTCTTCCAATCATTCTACAATAATACGTTTTGTCGCAATCTTCATTCAAAACTTTCCCCACACAACATTTCTCTGTCATTTTTTACTATTTTTTTTTTATTACTAATCTAAAAAGTTTAAAAAAGACATAAACATATTAAATCTCAAAGAAACTAACAAATATCAGACACTGATTATGTCATTATTATTAGTACAAATTAAGACATGTCATTAAAAAGAAAACTGAATAAATTCATTCACAGATAAAGAAAAAATATACTACTGTCATCCCTATGACTAATTATTAGACTATGACCTAAGGCCAACTCATAGTCTAATAATATTCTCCTTTTGAAAATATTACCCTACAAAATTTCAGGTGATCATCTTTATTTAAAAAGTTATGGTTTGTCAAAAATAAAAAAAAACTGCTGTAAGCTCCTGATACACAATTTTTTTGGATTTTGGTCATTTTTAATTCAATCATAACTTTTGAACAAATTGGTCAATCAAGCTGAGATTTTCTGGATTGTATTTTTTTCATAAGATCTGTATAATTTAAAGCAAATCTGAGGTGGTACCCTGGGAGCCTTTAGGTGATTTGATATGGAATAACCCAGTATTGTACCTGTGAACAATCCAGAATGTGAAGGGGGCTTTTTGATCATGAATATCATTTGCACAGATGTAAGAAGCGTGTTGTCAGTTAAAACATACATCATCATTGATGTTCATCAGCATTGAAGGTCCCCCACTAAAAGAATTCCAACTAAAGCAGTATGCAAAAGAATAAGTGAATGTAGGTAGATTACAAGGATGAAAAATGAAGAAAGGAAAATAAATTAACTGAAATAAAATCTTTTCGGAAATTGCTATAGTGTTGTGAAATGTTCAGTATCTACTATTTATTTATTTATTTAATAATGAACATAATTATTTCTTGTTTATGCTATTACATTTCTGTTTGAACACCAGAAGTTAGGTCATTTCAAAACTTTTATCTAATATAAGCATTTAATTTAGGCATGTGTAAAAGCAAATAATAGTGGACAGAAATAGTAGTTTTGGTCATAACCTGAGACCTCAAAATACACCCAAAATACACTGAACAAAAATGCACATACAGTAAAAACTTAAACAAACTAATTTTGAAGCGGAATGGAGTATTCTGCATCCCTTTGAACACACACTTTAAACATTTTAATGCCGTTCCACTTGATTTCCTATTCTACTTTAACCACTGTATATTAGCCTATCCCATTTTGACCCTCGTGAATAAATTTGAATACACAGTGTCATATAACATTCCTAAGGTAATGTTTTCCTGATTAAATTTTTTTAATTTTCATTTTTGATGGCTATTTATTGTCGCGCCACTCTTTTAAAGTTTAACATTTTTTACACAGCAATTAGAAATTTGTTAGATGCTTTTGTTCTCATAAACTTCACCCACTTCAAGCCCTGGCTATTTAAAAGGGGTTTGTATAAGATTAGCTAAGTTTCCTGGCCGACCATTATTCTTGTTAACCTCCTGCCATCATGTTGGAGAGCTTCATATAGCCGTTGCAATAAATAAAACTGTTAAGCTGGAGAATAAAATATTTATATTATAAAACCATAAAAAGTTAAAAAACAGTAAGGTAAAGATAAAACTACTTCTCTTTTAATACCTTTTTGCAAAAACAAAATGTATGTTTCTAATTTTAAAATTATTTACATTTAGACTTTTGAAAAGTGCAGAGATTGTTGTGAAAAAAATCAGGTTGTTAGGTGAAAATTAACAAATATGGAGCTGTTTCACACGCCTTGAATTTTATGAAATTCAAGTTGCATTTTTTAAAGTAAAACTTAATTTCATAAGTTTTGATATTTTAGTCTTATTATTAAGAATAATTTATGTCATAAAGTAACAAATGGTTTAAAAACAATGGTTTAAAATCAGATGTAAAATACAAAGAAAATAACTCTAAACCAATGTTTTTTTCCAGACCTTTCTTAAAATCAATAGAAATATAATAAAAATGAAATCAATAGAATACTTTGATTCTATCTTGTCTAAATTAAATGTAATTAGTTTTTAGCAGTGTCATTTTAAACCTTATTTTACCTACGTTGCATTATTTTTAATTTACACTTTTAAGATTAACAAGACTATTGTTGATCTTAACATCTTTTGACCAAGGTCACAATATAAAAATGGTAGAAAGTTCTGTATTCAAAAACAAAGGGAGGTCTGAAAAGATGTAAAAACAGATAGAATCAAAGCTGAAATCCTTCTGAAAGCAGTTTTTGTTGAGAAAGACCAGCCACTAGGTCTTGAGTAGTATATTTCACCAGACTACTGGTTAATTTTTGATAACCTAGGTCATAGTTTGAAAAAATGCTTATGGATGAGACTCCCTGGTATGGATGGAACTCAGACTCAGACTTTTTGGATACAAAGTTGCTAACAACTCATCAGAACTCACAACAAAATCGTAAATCTATTATATAAGTTTAAGAATCTATTATATAAGTTTATACATAGTTTAAGAAATTTATTTCTCAAAACAAGAAAAATAAATTTCTTGTTTTTTGAAATAAATTGCAGGGAAGGATATTTATCTCTTTAAAAAAAAATATAATTCTTGTTTTAAGAAAAATATTTTGTAATAAAAAATTCAATTTTGCTGTGCTTACAGTAAATTTTATTCAAGATAATGTAGAGCCTGTGATGAGCTTGGAGAAGCTTCAGAAGCTACTTCAAATAAAGAGTTCTTGTAAAATCCCATTAAAAAAAAGAAGAGTGGATTCAAGGAGCTAGCTACGGTTACTGTTTTCTCGCTTTCTCATTATTGAATGGTTTTAATTTTGCTTCAAAAATAAGAGATCTTTGGCAGTGATGAATCCATCATTTTTTGGTGTTTGAGGTAGCTAACACGGAGCAAAATCCAAACATTTGTATGTTTATACTTGTGTCAAATAATGATGCTTTTTTAAAAGTTGCATTGATTGGAGGCTGGGAACAAAAGAGCCCAAAATTTTATCCTCCTGCCCCAAACGTGAGAGCAACAAGTTGATGAAATAGTTTTTTTTGCTATTCTTAAACAAATTTGTATTCATCGATAAATTTTAAGTATTGTTTTACAATCTCTAAGCGTTCAAAAATTATGACCATATAAAATTTGTAACCCCCTCAAACGGAGGAGGGTTTAAACTTTATGTTGTCATAATTGAAGCATACAAATTGATTGTTAAAAAAAAAATTATGGGATTGGCTACTGTATATATATAAATGTATGTATTAGGGTGTCCCATTTTCAGGGCCACATTTTATTTTGATTGCTCCTAGCATTTTTCTGCTGCGTATATGTGAGAAAATGAGATCTGTAAAGTTTTAGAGCCTAACTTTATTTTTGTGACTACACAAGCCACCTTAAGTTTCAAAAATCATGATTTTTGGAAGAAAAAAGCCTATTTTTACATTGCTTGTGTAGTTTGAAAGGTACAGGCTAATCTTATGTTGAACCATGTACTATTAACCTTATGTTGAACCATGTACTATTGTACTGGTCCACTGCTAGGAGAAGATCTTGCTCATGGCTTCCATCAACAAAATCCTGTATAAGCTTAACATTCCTCTCTGCAGCATCATTAGTTACAGGAATGTTGGAGATAAAATCCTTGAACTTTGTGTAGCCAGACGATCTGTTCCACATACAGGTCGTCTGGCTACACAATGGTGGAATCTTCATCCATTCAAACTGCTAGCTGTCCATTTTTAAGATGTTAAATATCAAAATGGATTCTGAATCAACAAACTCAGACAAACTGGGCCTCTCTCCTTCTTTGTCAATGAAACCTGGTACATTAACTTTCTTATACATAAATGACAGAGGATCCTTTTTCTTTAAATCATTTATCATCAGGATTCTTTCAGCAACTTCAGTATTCTCCTCATCTGATACTCCAGGATCCAGTAAACTAAATGTGATCAAATTTGGATGAAGATACCATGTATGGTTTGCAATGCTATCACGACATTTGGCTGCAACATTAGGTCTGCTCTTCATGTATGACTTCATCTCCCAGATGTCATGTCTTGGAGAAATTACGGTTTGAGACAAGGTTAAGAATTACTTTGCATAATACAATGCTACAAACTCAAGTTGTTGATTTACTCCATATTTGAATTTGCAAAGTTTATTTTGATCAATCTGAATAAGAGAAAACTCATTTAACAGTTTCTTAAAGAGTTGATTATCTGGACCTGAGGTTGTCCTGAAGAGTTTTGCAACATTCCTAATATGACACTCATAGACATGATGTCTGCAAGCAAGATGCATAACAGGTCTTCCAAGATAGATGTTTAACCTGGAATTTACTCCTTTTTCTTTACCTGTATTTGTCAAATACTAGACCTTTAATGAGTTTTCTTCTAAAATCGCAATAATCTTCTCAATCTGACAAGCTCCAGTAGAATCAGTGACAGGAGGTGCTCCAAGCAAAAAATGTTCTCCATCACAAGTTACACTCAATGCTAAGCGCTCTCTTTTGAGTTTCTTTCCATCAGTATATTCTTTGACTAGCTTTCCATCATAATGAAGAATGATGTTTAATGCAGCTTTTGTTTTTAAAGCTTCCCTGGCTTCCTCCGCTGTTTCCTGTATGACCTTTCTACCAATTCTGTGTATATTGGATTTTGACATACCTTTACTGGAGAATCCACTTGTATCAGCCACCTGCTTTAAAATATCGGATTGAGCTCTGATGCTTACGTGTTTAACCTTTAAAAATAAGGATATATGGTTGTGGATCTCATCTTTACTCAAGTCTGTAGAATTAGAGGTGTCTGTTTCCTCTGAAGATATTTCTGTTTCACTTGAAAATGAAACCTGCAGCTCAGACTGATAACTCTGGTCATGATCTGCTCCAGACTTACTCTTGCCTGTTGAGATCTTTGAGCAGAATAAATGTACCTTTTATCTTTCTTCCCAATGTACATTTTCCTCTAACTTCTTTGATCATTTATGAAAATGATATCTTCTGGCTTGTCTACCTGAGATCTTTTCATATCTCTCTCTAATATTTGTATCACATCACTGGGCATAGCATCAAAAAGAACAGGCAAAATATTGTCTTTGAAAATTATTCTCTTTTCTACTTCTTTAGTGTTTTGCCTATTTTGAAAAGAAATCAATTTTTTGTGCTTGGCTGGTAATTCACTCATTTTCTTCTGTACTTTGTCCACTCTGGATATTGGAATTCCAGCTTTTTCATAAATAGCAGTGACCTTTTTAACCAAACACTGAAAATTTTCCTCACAAATGAGCTTGAAATCGTGAGAGAATCCACAGCAGAGAAGGGTGTTTCTTTGATCTTAGGATTTTCAGACTTTAAAAATGTCATTCAACTTGTCACTTATACTCTTAAGAAGAAATATTTCTTTCTTTTTTCTGTTTAAATAAGTTTACTCTCTGCACTGGAATCAAATAACAACTATAATAGACAGAAGTTTATAAATGTGTCCTATCACTTACAGAATTATAAAGTGTTCTTTCTCTTAAAAAGATAAAGTTTCTCAAAGTTCCAATAATAGTGCTCTATCACTACTTTGAAGCACTCTTGGTTCTCCTTCAGTTAAGCGGCATAAAATAAAATGATTATTTTGCTTTTAAAATGTTTCAGACATTTTTGAGACAATGCAAGAAAGCAAAATTATAATTTTATTTTACGCCGCCTAACTGAAGGATTACCGTTGCAACTAACCGCCATGCCCCACCCCTTGCCAAGGAAATACATTGTTCCAAATAATCGCCTCCCCAAAACCCCCAGGTCAGAGTTTGCTCACCACATTTAGATTGTAGTATTCCCCTACCCCTACCCCTCCTTAATTTATAAAACACACAACATTATAGGCATTTTTACATGTTTCAAATCTTGTCACTTCAGGAATGAATATTTTGGAAAAATATACATAACTTTATTACTTTTCAACCGATTTTAGATTTTCGTTGGTCTAATTAGGTGTGAAAAGGGATTAGATCAGTATTTTGTTTGATTTTTTCAACAGCATCAAACCGCATAAAAATAGGTAAATTGTGTCAACTGCGTATCTTTGAACTCACTTCAGACCTAACTAACGGTTTTATTCAAACTGCTTCCAATTTTTTTCTAACTAATGAGGGTTAATAGTACATGGTTCAACATAAGAATAGCCTGTATCTTTCAAACTGTGACTATGCAAGCACTGTAAAAATAGGCTTTTTTCACCCAAAAATCGTGATTTTTGAAAATTAAGGTGTCTAGTCACAAAAATAAAGTTAGAGCTCTAAAACTTTACAGATCTCATTTTCTCACATATACGCAGCAGAAAAATGGTAGGAGCAGTCAAAATAAAATGTGAACCTAAAATCGGGACACCCTAGTATGTATGTATTATATACATTGCTCTGGTCTAAGTTGGTAAAACAAATACTATTTCTTATATTAGAGCATATCATTAAAGGTTATTACAAAGTTTATTTACATGTAAATTAAATTCACAAGAAAATTCATATTTTCACGTAAATATGTGCTTTTAGTTTCTTAAATTTAATGTTTTAAAGACTATATGAGATAGTAATGAAAGAGTGAGGTAGATGGTTTAGGGAAGAGACAAGATAAAACATATTTTTATTTTTTCATATTTAATTGCATATAACTCTAAATTTTTTTAAATATTTTTTACATTAAACATTTTACATTTTAATCTCAAAATAACTTTCTTTTTAGAACTGTCATTTTGCATGTGGGACAACTGTTCATGCAATTGTTGTAAAATCTAAAGGTAATTCGTTTGCTCCTGTGGTTCCAACAAATTTCATAGGGCCAACACCACAAGGAATAGCTACAAATCATAATGGTAAGTTCGGAATAATACTAGTCTTGTAAATAATTATTCAAATATTTATTGAACATAATAAATAATTTTTGTATGATTTCCAAGAATAATAGATTTTATTGTACATATTTATAAATAAAAAAAATATATATACATTTTATATATACTTTTAATATACTTTATATATACATTTGTATATATAAAGATTTTACATTTTGGGATACCACAGATGGTATAAAATTGCAATATTTATTGTTGTATAAATTCAAAGTAAACATTGTTTTGTAACCTCGCTATAATGTTTTGTTAAGGTTATGAATTTTTTTGTGCAAAACATTCTCAAATTATTTCTTATTTTATTCTTTGGTTTGTTTACTAAATTTAGACCAAAGAGATGAAACAAAGCGATCAAGATTTTATTTGTTTTGTAAAAATTGCAATGCTGTTAAAGTTGGAAAATTGCGTGTTCGTTGCAAAAAATGTAAAGATGAAGCTTTCGAGTTGTCAAAGGTTTCAATAAATTAGAAGTAATCAAAGTTAATAATGAAATAAAAATTTTGTTATCAAAAAATTTTTATTTTTTTAATTTGATCATATAAGGGTCCTGATTCTTGGATTGACATTCTCACTGTTAATCGAATTACTGGAATATGTAATTCACAAAATCATTGTGATGGAAATATTGCAGTAAGAATGTATTTTTATAAAAGAAACTTTTAAAATAACTTTTTAAAATAATTTCTTTTTTTTATATGTGATCTTAGTGGTTTCATAACATTTTTGTGGGTTTTCTTAATATAGGAAAAATTTTAGCCTGCTTAAAATTTTAAAGAAGGCTATTTCTGTCTTGTGTTGAAACAAATAGAAACTTGATATTGTACAATGTTATTATAGGAGTTTTATTTTAAATGTGAAAGCCATGAGAGAAGTTTAAATGACTCTGAAAATGTAATTGCTCTTCCGTTATTGCGTACAAATACACAAAATGTGCCATGTCTAGCATGTACTGATATAAGGTATGCGGTTGTTTTTTTATTTTTTATTTGCGTATTTTCCATAATTATAACTCCATCCATGACACTACAATTAAATACTACAACATTTCTATTAAATATCATTATATTTACTATTAAAATATATGATATTATTTTTCTAAAATTAGTAATCAATATATATATATATATATATATATATATATATATATATATATATATATATATATATATATATTATATATATATATATATATTTATATATATATATTTTTATATATATATTTATATATATATAAAAATATATATACATATATATATATATATATATATATGTATATATATATATATATATATATATATATATATATATATATATATATATATATATATATATATATATATATATATATATATATATATATATATATAAAATGTTATTTAAAGATTTTTTTAAAGCATCTTTAAATAGAACCACTATTTGAAATAGAAAATTAGGTACATATGAGCCCCTGAGATGCGTAGTGGTATAAGCCACTCATCTAGTTTTGAGAAGTCTGACTAATATCACTATGGCTGTGAACAAAAACAGCTGTTTAGTGAGGAGCATAACAAAAAACAGTTCCAGCATCATTATCGATATCATTAGACTTATACCACTCTGCCATGTAATAGAATAAACAAAATGCTAACCATTGGTGGCAATAACTCAAAGTATTGAAAAAAGTGAATACTGAAATATTGAAAAAAGTGAATATTGAAAAAAAGAAAATACTTTATTTAATAAAAAAAAATTTTTAATAACAAATTTACTTCTCAACAAGACTGTAGCCACTATTTGTTTTAGGAGTTTTATTTATTTTATTAGAAAGTAAAAGAAATAGCCTAAGAACAAAAGATGATTGACAAAAGGTTTAATAAGGTCAAAATTATATTAGCCAGCAAAATATGAAGACAGGACAGAATTTTTAAGCATTGATGTTTAAGATGAAAAAAATAGATAAATTATTAAATAAAAAGTTTCTGAGCATAAAGGATAATAAAACAAATCTAGGCTCCTAGATTTGTTTTCCTAGACCTCCTAGGCTAAGACTTTAGCAATAAGCAGAAAATTTCAGTTGACCAGCCTTGCAACCCTTTTTTTAAATAATATTTACCTATAGCATTAATGTAAAACTGTGTTATGTAGCTCTTAGGGAGGCTGACTCCAATGACAATATAAGCATCTTTATAGTGTTGTGTTGTTCTCTATTTGATTGATTCAAGTTCAATATTAATTCAAAAGATGACTATTGCACATAAAATTATTAAACATAAAAATCCATCAACATGTATAAATAACTGCCGCTCAGCATTTAAAAACCGCCTGAAATGACTAAGTTTGCTATTTTGACTTCCTAAAATGATTTCTTGATAATAAAAGACAACTGTTTCATAAAACAGTTGTCTTTTTTTATTAAGAATCAAGTTTAAAGATATATCTTGCAAAAGTACTATATCTTTGCAAGAGTGTTGATAACATTATTAAGAACTAATTTTAACAGTTTTTAAAATGAGCAGGGATAAAAAAATATTTTATCTCAGCTCATTAAAATCAGATATATAAAATTATTATTTAAAATTTTTGTTTTTCTCTCCCAACTGTACCTTTTTTTTTAATCATTTAATCTGTTCATTTATTTTTTTTGTAGCTTTTTCCCACCGATAAGAAGTCATTGTAATGAATAAAATATTTTTAAATAAATTCAAAATTATGAAATGCGCGTTTGCACTTTTTTCTCTTTTTTTCTATTATTGAATTGTAAAAAAATTCATCAAATGTCGATCTTATGTCTTCTTTTCGATGCTTCTGGAAGCTTCCCATTTTAAGGAAGGCAAGTTAAAAGGCACAAGCAACACTTTTGTTTTTCAATAGCATTTCATAAAGCGATTTCTCTTTAGTATTTTTTTATTATTGTGTAAAATTTCCTTTGATATTTAAAAAAAAATTATACATAATTATAATAATTATAAATTACTTATTATTATCAAACTTCTTTTTTTTAATTGAATGAAAATCTCTGCGCGCAAGCATTTAAACAAATTAACATTAGCGGGTAAATTGAATGTTAGTTATTGCAAGTTTAAGTTTTAAAAATGCATTGATTTTATTTGAAGTTATTTTTAAAAGAATATGAATTTGTCAAGCATTAAGTAATTTTTGTGTGTTTAATTTCAGTCTTAAAGAACTAGATGAAAATTTAAAGAAAAAAATAAAAATTTTGACTACCCAAAAAAAAACAATTGATTTTAAATTTCATGTGTTGGCCAGTCAAATTGACCGCTTGCCTTTGATTTTTTATTTTCCACGCTACATCATTACCATCAACTTGTTTCACTCTATCTTTTACATATATTTGTGGCTTTTCAAGTAGCTTTTCATCAGTTGCATCTTACCTCAAAAATTTTAACTTTGGATCTCAGTGTTTATGGCTGTTATTCTTTGATTTGAAAAGTAACATGTCTGAACATATACTTATGTACCAATTCATTTATATAAGCTTCTATTCCTTATCAATGGTTTCAATTCAAGCCTTGCTCTACCTGATTCATTTTCTGAGGCATTTGGAAAATATTTAATAGTGTTATTAACAAATCAAGCCTAATATTTCTCATACATGGAGTTCTCCAAAAAAGTAAGGCAGAACAATTTGCAAAGAATTTTTTTTTTGTTTATTAGATCTTAAATCTAATGACCACACTTTTTCTGACATCTTAGAAAAATAGATTAGTCTATTATTAGACATCAAAATCACTATTTTTTTTAATAAAAAAAAATATTTTCAACAATGCTGCAAGCAACCACTCTTTAATAAGGTTAGTTAATTGAAAATAAAAAGGTAAAAAAAAAGATTGACAAAAGACTCAAAATCTGTAAATGTTGGCAAAACTAAATAAAAAATTTACAGTAAGTTTTGATAAATAGATAACATTTAAGAAAGTATTACAGAATAGTATATTTTAATTTTTTAATTGGCGTTACAGAATAGTAATACTAATCAAAAATTTAGTAATAGTTTCTTTGAGTTTTTTTTTAAGAAAATCATTTTAAAATTGTTAAAAAAATTAATATAAAATATGTAGTTATTATTTTTAATGCATAATAATCAATTCGTATTACTTTATGACTTGTTATTTATTATTATAATTTTTTTTATAAATTTTTAAAAAAATTTTCAGTAAGGATTAAGTAGTTACACGAGATTGAGGTTGATGAAACAAGTAATGATAGCTTTAAATACTACCAAGTAATGATAGCTTCAAATACTACCAAGTAATGATAGCTTCAAATACTACCAAGTAATGATAGCTTCAAATACTACTAAGTAATGATAGCTTCAAATACTACCAAGTAATGATAGCTTCAAATACTACCAAGTAATGATAGCTTCAAATACTACCAAGTAATGATAGCTTCAAATACTACCAAGTAATGATAGCTTCAAATACTACCAAGTAATGATAGCTTCAAATACTACCAAGTAATGATAGCTTCAAATACTACCAAGTAATGATAGCTTCAAATACTACCAAGTAATGATAGCTTCAAATACTACCAAGTAATGATAGCTTCAAATACTACCAAGTAATGATAGCTTCAAATACTACCAAGTAATGATAACTTCAAATACTACCAAGTAATGATAGCTTCAAATACTACCAAGTAATGATAGCTTCATATACTACCAAGTAATGATAGCTTCAAATACTACCAAGTAATGATAGCTTCAAATACTACTAAGTAATGATAGCTTCAAATACTACCAAGTAATGATAGCTTCAAATACTACCAAGTAATGATAGCTTCAAATACTACCAAGTAATGATAACTTCAAATACTACCAAGTAATGATAGCTTCAAATACTACCAAGTAATGATTGCTTCAAATACTACAAGGGACAAGTAGTATTTTAAAAAAAAGAGGGAGAAAGAGATGCAACTATACAATAATCGAACAGAGGCTTTAGACAATTAAAGCAGTTCTAAATATGTTTACATGCATTTTTGGACCTTTTCTAAAAGAGAAAAGTCCTCATTAGATAAATTAGGCAAATTGAGCCACTTAAGATTATCAGGTGTCTTATCATGAAGGAGATTATCCTTAATATACACACACAGACTGCTCTTCATATATCATGTGTTGACTGTTCAAACTTGTCTAAATACTATATAATTTGATGCAAAGTTTGTCTTCTTATTATTTTAAAATTGCAAGCTAAATATTTACTGCAATGAAAATCAAACATTGACAGTGCCATTTTACTGCTTTTGAGTCATTTATCTGGGAGAATGTAAACTTTGTAACTACAGGGTGAGATGTGATTTTACTGGAATAATTTTTAAACCTTTTTTTTGACCTAGTATTACATGCAGTTATATTATACCATATTGTTAACAATAATAAAGTTAAAAATATTCTTTGAAAAAATATTTTAAAAGTAAAATGATGCAGATGAAAATCTTAAAAAGTTGCAAAAATTGTTTTTATCATGAATGACGTTTTACAATCATGAAAACATTGTACTGGAAACACTTTAGAAATTTGACTACCTTTTAAATAATTAATTGCTATGTTTATATAATTTGAATTTATATAATTTGGTTTAGTTAGCGGTAAAATAAAAATTTATTACATGTTGACAAAAAAAGTTCAAGAAAATAATAAAGGATGTGTTTAATTGTTGGTACAACTTAAATATTTGTATAGAATGATTAAGAAATATTGGAAATGGAATCAAAGTCTCAATAACCACCATTAGTAGAGTTGAAAATAACATGATGAAAATGAAAAATATAGATGATTTAAATGGTAAAAAAAGCTGAACATGAACATGGACCATTAAAGCTAAATTTATAACACATTTTACAGAATGTGAACATCGATCATGAAAGCTAAATTTTTAACACATTTTACAAAAACTTATTAAAAAAAGACAATCCACCAACTATTTCTGAATTATCTAGTCTAGTGACTTTACCTAGTCAATGTTCAAAAATGACCACTTCAAATACTAAATGTTTTTTTTTTTTTGTTATGTAGTATACTCTCAAAAGATATTTATCATAATAAATCATTAATTTCAGTCAATATAAAACATACAACACACTTATAGTCATATAAAGTTACAATAAACTTATAAATATAAAACACATTCTTGACAAAAACTGCGTTTTTTTTTTTTTATCAACTGCGACAAGATTTTTAAATTAGATTTCTTTGTATTTTTGAGATATAAACCTAGTTTAAATAACATTTTTGATTTGAAAAAGAAATCTCATACAAGTTCAATTTAACTGATTTAAGTAAAACATTATTATAAAATCATAATTAAATCTGAAGCATTTTAAAAATTTTTCAATGTTGGCCAACAAAGTTTAAAATTTTAGATTGACAGTGAGTTTCAGAGTGACTTACTGTTAATTATAGTATAATATCAAATTTTTAAAGACTCCAATAAATTCATTGATTCTGATGCTTTCTGATTGGATAATTTGAAAAGGAAAACTGATTAGCCTGCTTTTTTTTTTAAGTTTCTAGTTTATTTTTAATGTTCAAGTGAATCAAGTGATATAAATATCTTTTTAACTGCTGCTGATGAAGCAATAGCAGTAAGTAACTTTAAGATACAATTGTTATTAAATTTCCACTAAACACCAGATTTTATAGTTTGAATGTATTATCTTTGAGTATAAACTCATAAAATGATGCAGATTTTGCTTTGAAATTAGCCAAAGAGAATCTAGATTCTTTGAAATCACTAAAATCATTTCCATCTCTATTTTTTATTCAGTTAAATTTCTACTTCTGTATTTAAGTTTAAACCATGTCCATTGTAATGTTTTGTCTTCTTGTTTATTATAAGAAAGAGATTTGCTTTAATATCGATTTGACATTTATTTCTATATCTATATATTAAATTGTTACAATTAATTATTATATTAACTGTGTGTAGTCTTCTAGTGGCGTTATTTCAACCAACATTGAGTTTAGTGCTATGGCTTTTATAGTGAGCATTCCTCGTACCAAATTAGTCACTTAGGGAATACTTTAGCAATCATTTTACCGTGTGGTTCTCCAAAAGAAATTGCTTATTCCCCAATCGCTAATTGTTATTCCAAACAATTGTTAGAAATGATTGTCCAGAGAGAATTGTTTGCATAACAATCAATACATCCAATTGCTTTTTTTAACCAGTGTCAGACATTTTTATTTCAAGTTTTATGATAATCTATTTTAAACTAAAAATTAATGCTATTAAGTAAAAAGTTTTTAAATAGCCAGTTATTAAATGAAAGAGTTGTTTTTAATAAAAGACTTTATATGAACTCAACTCTTATATGAAAGAAATATATTTATATTTGTTAAATGAATTGTAACAAAAATAGATGTAATAAAATTAATGTAATTATTTATGTATACGGCTAATGTGAACTAATTTATACATTAACTTAAATGTAAATATAAGTTATTTTGTTTGTTTTTTAAAGAAATTCTATAATATAAATGAAATATATAATATTATCATATGAATAATCATACGGTCAACATAATAATTTAAATGCTTTAAGTTATTTTTAGCGCATTTGAAGTAGATTAAATATTAGGTAAAATTAGATTTTTATTTATTAGATTTAAATCAATTTCAATAAAAGCAACCCTGATCCATTATATTTTTAAATACACAATATACTCAATAATAAATTAGTAAAAATCACTTATCAAACGTTTTCATTAAACACTGTGTTTTATCAATCAAAACTCATCAGAAATGAATGTTCAAATTGATAAAACTTTAATTTATAACAAAAATTAAATTACATGAAGTCATAAATGTCTTAGTTACTGTAAATTTTCACACAATTGTGGAGTATGCTAACACAATTATAAAAAGAATTCTTTAGAATTGTTTACTTCTGCTTAAATATATTTTTAAAGGGGGGGGGATTTAAAGTAATTATTTTTTGAGCTCACTTATTTTTATAGTTTTTTAGGAGAAACTTTTCATGCCTGCATTTTGAGATCAGTATCTATTTTTTGTTTCTTGGTTTGCATGTTATTTCAAATTTTTCTTGTAAACATAATATGCATTTTTTGGAAATATTATTATATGCAGGTGCTGTTTTAAGGATGGACCAATTCAAGATAAATTTATCAATATTTTCATCTTTCAAATCCCATATGTATTTTGACAGCATGGTGTCTTTTAAATACTTTTTATTTTTAAAGAATTAAAACCATTTTGTTTTTCTAAGCATTTTTGTTTCCTACAAGTCACATTCTATTAGCTTGAGCTTTGAAAGAGTCTATTATTTAAGAGTGTTTCAAGGAAACAGTCTTGAATAGTTATAAACAGTTTTGAAATTGTCTTTTTATCTTTTCTAAAATAATAAATTAATTATCTTAAACAAGATAAATTATTATTTTTATATTAATTCTTATATTAAATCAATTTTTATATTAAAGCATGCATTAATTTATAGTGACGTAGTGCTTGTATTTCCATGCGAAGAAAAACATGTTATCTGTATTGATTGTTTTTCATTGTATTGTGAAACAAGTTTAAACACAAGACATTTTATATTAAAAGAAAATATTGGCTACACTCTTCCTTGTCCTGGACTTGAAGGTTTAAATTTTTCAATTTTTTTATAAATAATAACTTGTTAAAATCTTTTTAAACTATTAAATCATGTTTTTAATTTAAGAAATTTATAAACTTCATTCTTAAACTTTCTTATGAGTTATTTATCTATAAAGATTTGTATCACTTAAACTATCGTTGTATCTATTATGCAAGTGTTGTATTCAATATAGTGCTATATTATAGAAGCATGCAATAAATGTTTTATTGAAGAAGTTCATCACTTTATAATTGCTGGTAAAACCCAAGTATGTTTAAAGCTATTTTGATTGATACATTTTTGTTATTCATAACCAAATACCATATATCTTTTTCTCTCTCTATATATATATAAATATATATATATATATATATAATTATATATTTATATATATATATATATATATATATATATATATATATATATATATATATATATATATATATATATATATATATATATATATATGTATATATATATATATATACATATATACAGCATGCAAAATTAACCTCGGCATAACCTAGTGGTTTTTGTTGAGAGCTTTTTAGTATTTGGATAAATTGCCTTGGCACTTTTTTGCCAAGGTAATTTTCCAAAATAAGCCCATCTGCAAACCGCTATAAGTCGCAATAAGTGAAAAATGGTTATTTTGGCTGCAAAATACATTAATTTAGTTTTGATTATCATACAACTTTTTTGTGTTGACTTATAGACAAAACCATAAAAATAATTGAGAGACTAAATAAATTTAATTGCTTATTAAAAAACCATAAAATTTATGACTAGAAATTTTTTTAAAAAAAATATATAGTGAGTGCATATGCATTGACTGAAGGTTTTAATTTGGGCAGGCAATCTATTAATTAAAAGAAAAATCTTAAAGGGATCCCATACCTCTGAGACATGTTGTGTTCATATTAAAGAGAATGATAAAAAAATATGTTTAGGCTAAATTTTTTTTATTAAAACAAAAGAATAAATGGATATCGTTTTTAATAAGTTTTTTTTTTTTAGTCGAAGCTCGCTTTCTTGGTTTTATTGTAGGCCTAAAAGTCAGTGTAAAATACACCGCAATCTTCAGACTTGATAATTCATTCAAGTGCGTTTTATTCATAAGAGTTTTAGTACAGGCGTCTTTGACTTTTTTGCTTGTTTACATTATTGATCTCTTGCTCAAAAAAAAGGATTCCTTTAAGTTTTTAAACTTTTTCTGGTCTGGTTTATTAGAATTTTATTTAAAACGATAGTTTATGGAAAAAACTTCTTAACATAATATATGTTTATATATTATTTTCAAAATTACTTCTTTTTATGCAGAAATTCAAAACAACTAAGTTACTAATTTATAATTTTTGAGATCACTAGACAATTTCATCATCAGACTATAAAACCTAATATTTTTACAAGAAAGGTTTAAAAAACTTGTTAAAAGAAAACATTAGTTTTGAATCTGAATAAAAGTAATAATCATACGCTTTCTCTAACCTGCGTTTAAGTATTGACCATTTTCCAAATTCATCAAATATGGATTCATTTTTACTTGTTGATATGGTTTCTTAATTAGAATTGGATTTAAAATCAGCTCAGTATGTAAAAAAAACCTTTATATGTAGAAAAAAATCTTTATATGTAGAAAGAAGCAGTTATTATTACATTACAAATTTTTCAATTTGAAGTTCAAATTTATAGAGTTGTATGGATTCACTTTCCTGAAATGTAAACTGAAACATCATTGATTCTGGGTATGTTCTTCAGTCAAACGTAGTTTGGACATATCAGGTTTATTGATAAAATTGAGTTTCTCATTATTGATGGGATCATCACATTGTATACAATCTTCATTATCCATAACTATACTAGGCTCAGTTAAATATTTGTTTACTTGGTCATAATTTACCTGAAGAATTATTCCTCAATATGATTGCATGTTTTGCCCAGTCTTAGAGATAAATAAAGCAGGTTCAGGTTTTGAATCTAGTGATACCATCATGGTGATCTACTTTCAAAGCTCAGTGTAAGAGGAAATCTTAACTGCTTCTTTTTACATATTCTTTAACATCTTGACAATAGCCAGACCACCAAGCTTCTAGCTTTAATCTACATTGAGTTTGCATTATGCCACAATGTATGTTATGGTGGATTGGTTTGATGAACATCCTACTTGTTGTTTTAGGAGGTACAATAAAATCATTACATACAATTCCCTTTTCAATAGTCAATTTATTTCTGTTAGATTTATAAGATCTTTCTGCCACAGATATCTGCTCCAATTATTTTTGCTACTTCTGGTTTTGTATCTGGTTTTGTATATACTCTATCATTTTCTGTTTATTTTATTATCTGTTCAAGGTTTACAATATCTGACTACACTAAATTTAAAAAGATTTCTTGGTTCTTTTCTTCATCTTGTGGTAGAAAAGACAATCTTGATGAAGCATCCCCATAAGAAATATTTTTTCTTTTTTTATAGCTGATATTGTAGTCAAATGTCATCATTTGCAGGGTCCATTTTAAAATTCTAGCCGATGTTACTTTTGGCAGGTCTTTATTACAATCAAATATAAACTCTAATGGTCTGTGATCTGATATCAATTAAATTTCTTACCCAACAAAAAATGCCTAGCTCTTGGATTAGACCTTACAATAGCCAACACTTTCTCTCTATACTCGAATATCTTGTTTCAGCATCTGGTAAAGATCGTGAAAGATACGATACAAGATGACCATTTTGTGATAGTATTCCAGATATTGCTTTTTCACTGGCATCAGTTGTTAATTCTAGATCTTTATTGATGTCATAAACTTTTACCACAGGGTCTTTACAAAGATTGTTCTTTAGCAATTCAAATACATATTGATGTTCTTTCCTTCACTCAAACATAACTTCTTTTTTCCTTAATGTAATAATGAATGTAAGTTTGCTTTGTAATTAAATGCCCATGAACAATAGATTCTATACTATTAAGTTTGTTGCATTAATATATTATACAACCATGCCAATTAAACCATGATTCTTTGCCCAATCTGCAACAATAATTCGTACAATACTCATTTTAGATTCAGTTTCCTAAGTTGCCTTGAATTCGCTTAAAACTTTAATAATAGTACCATCGAAATATTTCAGTCGGAGGTAACGTTTTTGTAATTTTGGTTTAGACATTCGTTCCCAAATATTTTTAGGTATGATTGTAACTTGACTTCCCGTATCAACTCATGAGCAGCCATGGCGCAGTGGTAGCGCACTTGCCTCAGAAACAAAGGATCCATGGCTCAAACCCAACCTTTGGACAAGTTTTGCGACATTGGTTAGGAAGGAGGCGTGAACTTCCAATTAAATGCTCATTTGCGGTGCTCTGTGATAAGACTGTAAGGACTTCTTGGGGTACCTAAATAAAATTATTTTAAAAAAAAAACTTGCGTTTTTATATTTTAATCATTTATTTTTACATTAATCTATGAGTTAGTAACATTTATGTTAATTGAATATACACTACAGGGCTGACATCATCAGGGAAAGGAGGGGGAGGAGGCACTAAAATATGATAGGCAAATAACAATATAAAACATCTTTTTTGTATAAGCCGTCTTTATATATATATATATATATATATATATATATATATATATATATATATATATATATATATATATTATATAAAATCACCACTTATATATAAAAACACTGTTAATGTTTGTCTGCAAATAACAAAGTTTTACGGCCTTATAGACATAATGGTAGATCTATGATACATTTTGATGTTTTCTTTAATTATGAGTAGTTAATTTCCTTTATGCTGAAAATTTATTAATTTTTTGTTGGGAAACACAAATTGATAGGTGCTTGTTTTAGTCAAGTTGACACACATTCTGTTTTAATTCTTTCTGCATCATTACATAGCTTTTCCTGAAATAATTTTTGAACAGACTGTTCAGAGTCTACTATTTTAAAAATAGATTTTTAAAAATTTAAATTTAAATTTTTGTTAGAAAAATATTTATGGGTTATAAATTCTGACATTTCAAAATATCAGAAAATAACTGTTTCTTTATAAAAAATTTATTGCAAGTTCTGTCAGTGATTCTAAAAGATCTTCCATAAAGTACGTATGCTTGGATGGGGAGAGGGAATCTACAAACAGTGTATATGAAATGAGGGGCAGGGAGTCAGTTATAAAGATAAGGAGACATTAAATTAAAAAAATATCATAAAATGTTGATAAGGCAGGTTAAAAGCATAGTTGCTTTTAGGGAGGTGGAGGGTACTTAAAAAAACATATAGCAAAATGCAGGAGGGAGGGTTGAAATAAAAGCCTACATACTTTATGGATGACTCCTTACTAGGAAATAAACTTGATTATAAATTAAAAATTTTACATACTCACAAACAAAAAACTGATAAAAAAACTTTTTTATATATGATAAATTATCATATTTATATTAAATATCATATAATATATTATTGTATGATAATGATCAGTTAACTGTTTTATAGCTGACATGTTGACCATACTAAATGTTTTAAGACCAACAGCGCAGTATATTTAATAGTATTTATTGTCTTTCCATGTTTTAAGTGTGTCTGGTCTCTAATATAATGTTTTTAATCAATAGATATTAGGGCTAAAGAGTAGGGTGTGTCGATTATGTATTTTTTTTTAGAAAAAAAATTGGGTGTTTTTAAAATTTTTAATTTTAAAAAAATTAAAGGTCTACCAATTTTTCAGCATTAAAGTTTAGAACAGGAGTTTTTCTTGGTCTAAGAGAAGAATCACTTTTTTGTAGATCTTCGTTTGCAGTAGCTCTAATATATTTACACTTCTATCTTCTTCAGTATTAAAACACAACAATGTTTGTAGTATACATACATGTAGTATACACTCACTGAAACAGTGAGTTTATACTACAAACATAGTAACTCAAATTTCTTTCTAAAATTTTAGTTGCTGAATCTGGTAAAGTACATGTTTAGAACCTTCAATCCATGAGTGTTCAACTTTGATCTTAAACCAACAATAAAATGAAACACCCACAATGAACTCGGTGATAGACCTTAAATTTTTTAGATCTTCACCTAGAATTCCATGTTAAGGGATCTATATTCTACATATTCTGTCAGCATTAGTTAACCATCTTGAATGTGAAATAGGCCCAATTTGTAATAAATTAAATTTTGGGTCTAAAATACCACTTCTAATTTATTACCATAAAATTGATTTTCAGAAAAATCATTTATTATTTTATTATCAAGAAAAATATGTGGATTACCAATTTTAATAGTTTTAGATACTAGGTTTATATCTAGATCTGTAGTCAGATCAAACACGGACCCAATAACGTCTCTGTTGTTTGGTAACTCTAAAAGTAGAAACTGTTTTCCTGTACCAAATGCAACACTTACTTGTGTACTAGTATTTACTCTGGTTTTGGGTGCCATTATTTCTTTAATTTGTAAAATATTTTTAAGATTTTTTTTGTTTAGGAATGAAAAAAAGGTTTGAAAAAATATTAGAATGGAAGCAATTGATTAAAAGTTCTTAAATTTTTATTTAACAATTTACACTTAATAGTTGTTTACTTATTGCACCAATAAAAAAACTAGTTTACTGACCATTATTAAGATTTTAAAAAAATGTTTTAGTAAATCTTTTTGAGAAATGAAATTTTATTTTACCCGTTTATTACAAAATTTATTACAAAATTTATACATATTGAGTTAAATTTGTTTTATTGTTTAAAAGTCTGTTTACTTTACAGACAGTATTGTCCGGTAACCTCGTTATTCCATTTAAAAGAAAACAAAAACTGTTTATACTTTCATAAAAAAGGTTAATCACCTAAGTAAATAATTAAATATATATGCGGTAGTGGTGTAATGGTAGAACTCTTTCTTCATAGGCAAGTGGTTCCAAGTTCGATCCCCACCACATCCCTGGTCGTACCGTGCTCAACTTGTTTCTCTGCGCAGCGGCCTTGTTTATCAAGGTTCATGTTTTTGGAGTTATAGAGCTGAGAGAGGGTTATACCACAATTAAGTAGCCTCCTTGTCTGTACTGGCTTTTTTGGTCTTGGGGAGGTGAATTAACATTAAAAAAAAAATCAGATTTTGATTCTCCATAAAATTCCACAACTTTTATTAAAACATTTTTAAAAAAAAAGTAGGAAATTGACAAGAAAGGTTCTTTAGCTTTGGTAAACTTATTAAGAAGAAAACTCTGATATAAAATACCCAATTTAGACATAATATTGTTATATCAATTTTTTTTCATAATAAAATAATTCTAAAATGACATTTTATAATTTTAAAATTTAAATTTTATAAATGTAATTACAGAAAACTAACTTTAGTTTTTTTTTTAATTTTTTTTATAATAAAGATTTTTTTCTTCCTTTAAAAATTTTGACTAAAAATAAATTTATATATATTAATTAAACTTTATTTAAAAAGAAGTTGTATTAACAAATTACATTTATTGTGATTTCTTTAGTTTTTCATAAAGGGCTTTATTAAAAGGACTAATAGCATCTAACGGTTGGGCCCTTATGAATGATAGTCCGTACTCTGAAACTTTTTTTATTTAATTGTATTTAATTGTATTAAATTTAAGAAGGGAGGTTGTTGTACTGATTTTATTTATAAATTTTGCACATGCCTTACATAAAACCCCCCAATGATTTATTTTACTAAATCTGATCCTGTCAAAATCATAATCGTCCCACCGTTAATTACTGTGTGTTTTCCTCTTATGTAGCTGCAAACAAGGTTTCTAAATATCTGCAGTAGTTTTCTTTTTTTATCAATTTAGTATGAACGGTACAAGAATTTTGCAGCAGAAGATTTTGTTCTTCAAAATGGTGGTTTACTTTGTCCTGGAAAAGACTGTGGCAATGGTATTTTTTTGGAGCATGATTACAGAAAAATTGTTTGTTATAAGTCAAGAGGTGGTTGTGGGGCAAGTTAATTAATAGTTTAAAAAAAAAAAATTTTTTTTTTTTTTTTTTTTTGAAATACTTTTTTCAAAAAAAAATCTTTTTAATTAAAAAAATTAAAAAATATTTATTTTTGAAAAAAATAAATATTTTTTAAAAAAATAAATATTTATTTTTGAAAAAAATAAATATTTATTTTTGAAAAAAATAAATATTTTTAATGAGTTTTTTTTGTGTTTTAGTTTGTCTTTTGTCGTAATTGTCTTCTTGCATACCATGATGGTGAATGTATAAGTTCGATTGATAATCTAACCACGAAGAGTTGTAATGTAACTTTTTATACTTTTGAAACAATAAATTATAAAAACAAACAAACAGGAATTCAATATTACTTAACCAATAACAGTATTAATGTTTTTTAAAAGTAGATTCTAGTTTCCAAAATGTAGTTTTCAGTTTCCAAAAAGTAGTTTCAGTTTTCAAGAATTTAATTATTTTTTACTTTTAATGAATGCTTTCTTCGCTTTTATATTTTTACGAACCGCTAGTAACCACTATAGATTTTTGTATAATTTATTAGTTTCGTTTTTGTTTAATTATTTGTCATCTAATCTAAAAAGACTTATTTTTATATATATTACTATTTATCATATCCATAAGTTTTTGTTGTTCATGAAATATTATATTTTATGATATTTAGTATATCTTTGCTTATAAATATTTTTGAGATTTTCTCTTTTTTAAATTAGACTTACGAAATCAGTCAGACTAATGCAATGCACGCAAAATGGAAAGACGAAGCCAAGTGCCGGGATACAATAGCTCAAACTACAAAACCATGCCCTCTCTGTCGTTCTAGGACAGAAAAAAGTGGTAAGTATTATGCTTGATACCAGGTATAGAAAAGGAAAAAAAAATAAAGATGATTTAAAAACATTTTTGCCTAACGTTGTTTGTTGTAAAAACTAATTGATGTTATTCGTAAAGTTAGGTGTTATGGTGTGAGAAACAGGTTTTTTTTATTTGTTTAGGTGGCTGCAATCATATGCAATGTGCACGTTGTAATTTACAATGGTGTTGGTTGTGTTTAGTTGAGTGGGGAAAAAACTGCGAATCTGATCACTGGTTTAGAGCGAGTTGATTTTTAAGCTGGTGCTGATCACTGAATTATAGTGCAAATTTAATTTGTTAGATTCAAGTGTTTTTATAATATTTTCTATAATTATTCATATATATTGCTTATTGTTCATTACTTTTTTTTACTTAGTTTTAACTCTCATAATTTATTTATATTATATATTTTATTAATATATTTTAATTCTTTTCATTCCCCTAGAATTTTAAATTTAGAGGTAAACTTTAACTCGTTTGTTAACGAGTGTCTATTAACTCGTATATTGTCTAATAATATGATTTAACAAATAGAGTCGATATTCTAAAAATAATCCACATAAATAAATTGTACGGTGTAATAATGTTACTTTTAAGATATCAGTTTTTCACATGAAATTTTTTTTTTGAGTGATGCGAACTAATGATAATGATAACGACAATAATAATTACAATATCGTAAAAGGAAATAAGAAGAAGGTTTGAGTGAAAATTGCTTTTAAAAATTCTCCTGTTACACCCCTAGGTTCGTTCTCTATAATAAAATAATATTGAATCAAAAAAAAAAAAATTCAGTAAAAATTTTTTTCATTTTATTATATAAAACAAACTTAGGGATGTAACAGGAGAATTAAAAAAAAGAAGTTATTTTCACTCCACCCTAACAAGCAGACAAAGATGAGGCTTTTAAAACAACAGTAAATATTATAATAAATAATCAACATCAAAATAAATACTCAATATAAATGGTTAAAAAAAATCATCGCATTATCCTCTAAAAAAAAGTTATAGATAAAAGATAATAAAAAGATACAGGAAAATGAGTATAAAATATATTTCTTTTTATAAAATATATAAATAAGAAACGAAAAATAAACAACAGAATTCAATAACAACTTCAAATTGTTATTAAATGCATAAGTCATTAACGCAAAACATAAATGGGAAAACCGAAACGATGGCTACAGGTACTAATATCCAACACAGGGCAAATAGAAAACACTACTTGAAAAAAAAAAAAAAAAACTAAAGCCTAGACTGATTTTATTAGGACAACTTTAGCAAATTAATGTCATTCAAAGGCATTTCTTCAAAATCAATTCTTATTCAATTTTTCTAAATCAATTCTATATTCAAACTTTAAACGTTTTTTAGTTGTTAAAGTTTCTATTGAGAAGATAGAATAAAAACACAATATAGACAACATCAAGATATTAAAATCTACTCAAATATTTCAAAAGTGTTTGTAGTCCTTTAGAATAAGAACAATTCGATATTTTATTTATTAAATGTATATTACTATTGTAGAACACAGCCTCGCTTTGAAAACTCTCCATTGGAGATATTTACAAAAAGGTCTATTTTGACATTAAATTGTTCGAGGGGGAAATACACATTTTCAGGCATCCAATCATTAACATTATAATGTAAATCATACTAATTGAACTTAATTATTTTTAATTATATAGTAGCTTTAAATCAATATGTTTTTGTTAAAAATCAATTCCTTAAATCAAAAACTGTTCAATATTCGACTAATGTACTAATATATTACTATGTTTGTTTTGACTTTAGGACTAAATATCCTTTATATAAGGTCTCCTTGATTTTTTTGCAGTTGCTAAATCTTATAATGAACCATATTCAACTCCAAACTCAAAAATATTTAATTTATGCACTAAAGGTGTTCTTGATTGGCAGGACAGTATAGTATAAGTATTTTCGAATTTTTTTTCAATGTTAATTCACCTACCCGATGCAATATAGACCACTATAGTCGAGAAAGCTACTTTAATTATGGTTAGAACCCTCTCTCAACTCTATAATTCTAAAAATTGAACCATGAAGGCCCCCGCAATCAAGTTAAAGTACAAAAAAGAACTTGGTGGGGTTGAACTCAAAACTTTCGCTTATGAGGCGAGCGCTCTACCACTACACCACTACGGGATATCAATATATTAATAACCATCATTGTTAAAGCAGTTGCAGATGTAAAGTTATGGTGGTATATGCTGGTGCAAAAGTAAATCTTCAGGATTATGCGTATTTGCTTGCATGCTTTTTAGTAATATAGTTTCTATGCACTAATTACTTTTTTTTTTTTTTAATTTTTCTTAACCAATACAAAAACAAAAGGTTAAAGTAGGACATTGGGACCGATGATTTTTATTTTATAAAGTCTTTAGAAAAAAGGTTATATTATATAGTATTACGTTCTTTAATTTTTGTTGTTTTATATTTACGGTATAGACAAAGAGGCTTGGTGATATGACAAATTATGAATTAGCCTCGCATTCTGCCAAATTATACCAACAGCTTTTTGTTTGCACCTACATTTCCCCAAAATCATAAAACATCATTTCAAAAAATGGAAAGTTGTAACATCTATTTTTAAAAACTAAATACATATTTTTTCATTCTATAAACAATCAAAAAATATACTGAAAATACTGTCCTCACTAAAAAAATTATGTAAACATCGAAAGAACAGAAACAAAAAAATTTCTTGGAGTACTTAATGACCTCAACTCAAAACCTTCAACCAAAATCCTCAAAACACTTTATGTAAAAATACTACTCAAACTTATTAGAGAAGTTTAAGAATAATGCTAAATGCACACGGCAAATGTTAAATGAAATTACTGGCAATCAAAAAATTAAAACATGTAACTTACCAAAATTTATTAAAAACAATGATGATTTTTTATATAATCCTTAAGAGATAGCAAATCAAATAAATAACTTTTTTATAACTGTTGGTCCATGTTTAGCAAAAAATATTCCAATTATAACTAACACAATAAATGATTTTAATCTTCCGATAAATTCTATACTTAATAACTTTGAACTTTCCATTAAAGAGTTTAAATGTGCTTACAAAATGCTAAAAATCAATAAAGCGATAAGCCCAGATCAAATAAATGGTAACGTTATAATCGGTTCTTACGAGATAATATATACTTTTTCAGGTCATTAATTATTCAATAAAACAAGATATATTTCCTGATCAACTAAAGATAGCCAAAGTTACACCAATATTTAAGAGGAGGGGGGGGGGGGAATATCAAATATAACTAACTATCGTCCAATTTCTGTATTTTCTGGTTTTTCAAGTATTTTTGAGAGGATCCTTTACAAAAAAATTTATGATCATCTTTCTATAAATAAAATACTAAATACAACCCAATACGGGTTTAAAAATAATAATTCCACTGAACATACAGTGTTTCATCTATCAATAAATATTGCAGATTCGTTTGAAAAATCACAATTTACTCTTGCAGTGTTCATAGATCTATCAAAAGCCTTCGATAAGATAGACCATGAGATTCTTATTAAAAAACTAAAAAATTATAGAATATAATAATTTTCTAAAATTACTTAAGAGCTATTTAAGCGATCGTAAACAGTATGTGCAAATTGATGAATCTTCTACTACAAATTTACTAGATATAACATGTGGTGTCCCCCAAGGGTCTATACTAGGACCATTTATTTTTCTCATTTATATTAATGATCTTTATAATGCCTCAAATTTAAAAACAATAATGTTTGCTGATGACACAAACTTTTTTCTGTCTAGCAATAATATCATAACACTATTTAATGACATGAACATAGAGCTAATTAAAATTTCAAAATGGTTTAAGTCAAATAAGTTATCAATTAACAAAAACTAAATGGACTCTATTTCATCCAAAATCCAAAAAATATCTTTTGCCAAATGATATCCCTCAAATATATATAGGTAATATTCAAATAAAACAATCAAAAGTTATACTTTTTCTTGGTGTTCTTATTAATGAAAATCTTACATGTTAAAATTCTATTGAATCTTTGCGCATAAAAGTTTCAAAAAATATTGGAGTATTATAAAAGCAAGAAGTTTTGTAAATAGACACGCATTAGTTCAACTTTATAACTCACTTATTCAATGCCATCTAAATTATTCAAATATCGCATGGGGTAGTGCTAAAAAAAGTCAATTAGATCCTCTTTATTGGCAACAGAAGCGTCTAGCACGACTAATAAACTTTAAATATCGTTTTACTCATGCAAAATCACTTTTATTCGAAATGAGTATTTTCAATATATATACCAACTAAATGTTTTTAACGTTCTTTGCTTTATTTGCTTTAAATATAAGATAAACTTAACTCCTATATCTTTTCAAAATTTATACGCAATAAGGCCCCCAAAAAAAATGATCTAAGAAATGACAATTTTATTTATCAATATTATTTGCATGTAAATTTTGGAAGGTCTCTTATATCTTATGGCGGAGCTTTTTTGTGGAACCAAATAGTTTTAAAAAATTTTGATTTTTCCCAAAGCTGGAATTTTTCTACTTTCAAAAAAAAACTGAAAAAAGTTTTTTTAATAGATAATATTTTCGAGTTCTTCTGATCTCGCTTCTCTTTTATGAGTGTTATCTAAATATAATTTAAAACATTTTAATTTTTATTGTTTTGAAAACTTGTGTTCCATAATTGAGATACCTTATCTTATTTGTATGTAGGTTTTCTTAAACGGTATTTACTTTTCATCTTAAATTTTTCTTGAAATAATTGGTTTATTATTATTATATTGTTAAACGGTTCTCGGTGACAGGATCTTACGATCCTCTTCGAATTTTCGTGTCATCATGTATCCAGGTTATGCAGGATTATATACAATACACAATGCCACCTATATGTTAAACGGCTGCATATTAAAATAGGTCATAAATAATCAATAATCACAGGATGTATAAAAAAATTCCATCAATATAATAAATTTATTTTATTTATTTATTAAAATCGAGGTATTTTTATTTTATATTAAGGTATTCTCATACTTATTTCTTCAAATTTGAAAGAAATCTGAGAGGGTGACTGAAAAGTTTCAAATTTTTATCCCACTTTTACATGGAATTACCACAATGTGTCTGTAAAATATATTTGTATAATTTTAATATAGCAACAAGGGTTGAATTAAGTGATCGCAAAATGCAAAATCTGGAAAAATATCCGGTCTTCAAAATTTTTGTTTATATTTTTTTTATATATTTATATATTTATTAAACACCCACTATACAAGTATACAAGGTAAATTAGAGTTTTATACATGATAATTATAAAAATCCTTGAATTATTATTATTATTATTATTATTTTATTATTATCATCTAGGAATATTTTTTTCAAGAATATCCTTGAAGATTGTTCTTTGTTCTTTTGAGTTCCAGCATTCAAATTTTTAGTTATGCAAAACCGTGTTCTTTATTTTCAAGGGGCGAATCAACTTAAATTTGTTAGCGAAAAAGTTATAAAAAATAAAACAATAAACTTATGACTACAAAAGTAATACTCTGTGACTTTTTTTATAATCGAGTTTTCATATATTATATACAACGACATTTTTACCAGAAAATATTGTTAAATGAACAAACAAAAAAAAAACGATTGAAACGATTGCGATAAACAATTTTTACAATCTTTATACAAATATAAGTAAAATAAAAAGTTATCTTAAATTAATTTAAATTAATTACAAATAAAGATATCGTTAGAAAATAAAGAAAGATAGCAGAATAAAGAAATGATGTCTTGTCACCGAGAAACCACTCAAGCTGACTGAAATGATTTTCCTGGTTTGATATAGAGCTTTAATGTTTTCTTGTTGTTTTTTTTTGTTGTTTTTTTGTTTTTGTCTTTTTTTGCTTTATATCAACCCGTTTTATCAGTAAACCTTCGTAAAACTGGTAGAACGGATAAATTTTCTTGGTTTAGAAGGTTCTCGAAGTTTACGTTGTTAGAAACAATCAATTAAATAACTTTCCTCAAACTTTTAAAAAACTTATGAACTTCTTCTGTTACTGTTTTTTTTTTGTTTTTTTTTGCCTTCCCAGTAGTACATTAACCATTTATTCTATACTTTCATAGAAAAATTCATTAGCTAAGGTTTATTTTTTTGAGATCTATTTTTATGATTTTTGAGAAATTTAATTGTAATAAGAGATTAAATCATATAACTCTCTTTTATTATATATATTATTCTCTTTTATTATATATATTTATTCAAAACGGTATTTACTGAACATGAAATTCGATATATTAGATTTCAAATACCTTTTTTGAAAACAATTTAAAGGTTTGGACTAAATCGCTTGAAAATAAATTAAATCTTTATCACTTTCTTTAGCTTTTATTAAAATGGTTTCTAACCATTAGTATAAAAGATAACAAAAATAAAATTGTCTTTTTCGTTCATATTTTTGATGATATTAAATAATCAGCCCAAATACTTATGTTTACATATATTGCTTTTTTTTTTTTTTTAATTAAACATCGCATTTTTTTTTGTGTTTTTATAACTTTCATGATTTTCTGTCGTTTTTACTTTTTTATTTTTAAAATTATTCTGCTGGAAGATTGTTAGCAACAAATTAATTTATTGCTGAAGTATTTGATTTGTTTTTGTTTTTGTATTTATACTGTCTTTTTGTCTTTTATCATTTATTGTGCATGTAAATTTTTGTGTGACGGGGCTCGGTGATAAGACAACCTGTCTTCTTCTTGCTCCGGCCAGGATTTTTCTTTTATTGTAGTTTCTTTTTTGTAATATTTATCAACAGCAAAATAAATAAATAATAAAAAAAAAATATATATATATATATAAGTTTACTATCTAAAATTACAAATCGTTTATAAAAATATAATACAAGTTTTTGTAAAGAACCGAGCTGCGATACCTAATATAACATCAATATAGACCATCAATATAGGACAACTGAATAACCGCGAATTTCATAAGTGTAAACTGGTATAAGTTCGAATGGCGTAAGTGCTAACTGGCATAAGCGCGAAGCAGTTGCAAAATCTCGACTGGCATATGTGCGAATTGACATAAGTGCGCCAAATAAATTAACAAACATTTACATAAGTGCAAACTGGCTTAAGTGTGAAACAATTACAAAAACTTGCATAAGTGCGAATCGGTATAAATGCGAACTGGCATAAATACGCCGAATATATGTGCAAACATTAGCATAAGTGCGAACTGACATAAGTGCGAAATGCCTATTTGCATTTTTGTTAATATTTGCAATTTTATTTGGCGCACTTATGCCTATTCGCACTTGTGCCAGTTTTTATAACTGCTTCGCACTTATTACAGTTTGCACTTATGCCAATTCGCATATTTGCCAAAGTTTGCAAGTTTATTCGGCGCACTTATGCCAATTCGCACTTGTGTCAGTTTTTGCAACTGCTTCGCACTTATGCCAGTTCACATTTATGCCAATTCGCACTTATGCCATTGCACAGTGGGCCAGATGGTGGAAAAAAGTATTTAAAAAACATTCTCAAAAATGACATTATTATATACCATTTTATAGCTTAAACATCTGGCTTTTTTAAAATGTATATATTTCTGCATAACTATCATGTCGTTTGCATTTTTAACTGTTTTTAAAAAAGGTATTTTTTAATTTTTTAATTTTTTTAATTTTTTAATTTATTAATAATATTTTTCGTGTTACTTATAAGCAAAAAAAATTTATTAATATTTAGAGCGTCATTTTTTTATTGCATAATTTAATAAAACTAAGTATTATCTATCAAATGGTTTATTGCAAAGTTATTTTGCACGTAATTTATATCAAATAAATTGATTTCTAATGATTGCGTATTTAAAGTACTTTTCTTAGTGAAAACTTCACTTAAATAATAAAATACTTTTGCGCTCTAAGGTCCTCCAGAAATTTGAGACTTGAAATATCTTGTCTAATATGTACATAATCGATATATATTTTACCTATTGTCGACGGATGTCGACTGCGTCTCTATACATAATTTTTATGAGTTGCATGTTTGGGACAGGGGGGCCAACATTCTGGTTTTTTTTGTGTTCCCAGGCTCCAATCATTGTAATTTTTCAGCAAAACATCTTTTTTATCACATTAAAATGAACATGTAAATATGTGGAGCTTGTTTCATGTCTGGTTGTCCAAATGTCTCATGAATAATATATTTTTTGTATTTGTAGGATGAAAATGAAATATTTTGATATCTATGAATTCTTAGTGCACAAGCGTAATAATCTACAAATATCTGACTGTGGTATTGAGGGAACACTTATTGAGGCAATGAATTTGGATTGTAACAAGAAGCAATTAGGAACTATACTAGCACATCTAAGAGATAGGTGGCGCAAGTCAGATAGCAACATGGCTCGATTTGAAAAAAAGAATGAAAAATGGCTGCAAAGCCATGTTCCTGAAGATATAAATATAACACCAATACCTATTGGAATGCCAATTAAGGCAAACTTTGATGACTACTTTACTAAAACCAAAAAACATAAAGTTAGTCACTTAACTGAAATGTATTCTGCTTCTGCGTTTCTAAATCAGAGGAGGATCTCACTAGGCTTGAGATTTCAAACTTGAAAGATACTGAAGTTGATATAAATAACAAAAAAATCAAAATACATCATATAATACAAATTACTATGATTGATGGAAAAGTTCACACTGCTCTTTCAGATGTTACAAATTCTAGTTAATGCTGTACTATATGTGGGGCAAGTCCCAAAGTACTGAATGATATTGAAAAAATGATTTTGAAAAACGATATGACAGGCAGTTATTCATATGGTTTATCATCCTTACATGCTTGGATACGTTTTTTTGAATGTTTATTACATATTGGATATAAAATGACTTTGAAAAAGTGGCAGGCAAGAACAGTAGAAGATAAATCTAAAGTAAAGACTCTGAAACAACAAATTCAAAATAGATTTAAAGATAAAATGGGCTTGATAGTTGATGTTCCGAAATCTAGTGGTAGTGGAACATCAAATGATGGAAATACGGCTCGAAGAGCATTTCAAAATGCAGAAAAGTTTGCAGAAATTTTAAATATTGATGTTGAACTGGTTCTAAATTTGCATATTATATTGGCAACAATTTCATGTGGTTTAGACATTGACACTGAAAAATTTGAGGCTTTCTGTTTAAAAACAGCTCGTCTTTACGTTCATCATTTTCCTTGGTACTATATGCCACAATCTCTGCACAAAATTTTAATTCATGGTTCTGAAATTATTAAAACTTTAGCATTACCCATTGGTGTGTATTCTGAAGAAGCTCAAGAAGTGCGCAATAAAGACTTTTAAAACTATCGTGAACATTTTGCAAGAAAATCATCTCGTGTGAAAACGAACCAAGATTTGTTAAATCGACTACTGTGTACATCCGATCCATTTATTGCATCTCTGAGAAAGACAGCAGGAAGTAACACCAAAACGAAAAACTTACCACCAGGAGTTATTGACTTATTGATGTCATCCACAGATTATATTAGTTTACAGATGTGTCTTTTGTATTTTTTGTATTTAATCTTAATAATTTTGGAAATGTGTGTACTAATATTAAAGTGTGACTGTAAATTAAAACAAATAGTTATGCTTAATTATATTAGAATCATCAAATTATTTTCATTTGCAAAACAAGTTTAGAAACATTTGGCTAAAAATAACACTTTGGAACTAAGCATAAATATGTGTTTCTATGCAATCGGGGTTGCTATGGCAACCACCAAAAAACCATGCTTATTTAAATTATAATCATCCAATTACTTTATATACAAATTTTTGAGGCCTATGGATGAAAGGAAAAAAAGTTGACTTTTTTCCAAAAAAATGGGATTCTGGCCCACTGTGCATTGTTTGCAAATTCTTTTGGCTCACTTTTGCCAATTTGCGTATATGCCAGTTCGTACTTATGAAATTCGCGCTTATTTAGCCTCCCGCATCAATATACCGGTACCAAATATACCTTCTCTATCATACCGAAATTATACCGATGTCTTCAATATTGTCTATACAATACAATCTTTATGTCGCTAATTTACTAGACGATACCGGTGAACATGTGCTAATTTTTTTCTTATTTCGGATTATCCGAGCAAGTTCCATTGACATATACAGACATTCCGAGCTAAATTCTACAGGAATTAAATTTTAAGAATTTTGGAATAATCTAGAAGTTTCAGGTAGAAAGTTGTTACATCTTTATTTTTCTATGCAAATTATAGTCACATTTTATTTTTTGGTTTCGGTTGAGAGTAAAATTAAAAACATTTTGTTTATATATAACATACATTGTTTATATATTTATAATATATATACATATATAGTTATACATTTTCGAACGATAAAATTAATGTCCTCATAAACTTTAAATCTTATTTTAAGTGTATTACAAAAAAAATTAGGCAAATAAATTAAAATGGCAACCAACATCTCTTCTAATGCTGTTCTGAAGTACGAGGAAAGATTACCTCTAGTTTATGTTCAACTAGAAAAGGTACGTTGGATTTATTTTTTTTTTGAGTATGATTTAGATATTATTTACAACTTTACCCAGATTTTTGCTTGATATACAAGATTTAGCTCTTGAAATAACGATATAACTCAGCCACTTGCTATTTTTAATGTGAACTAAAAATATGTGCCTATTGTAAAAAAATGAACAAAAATCAAAGTAAATAAAAATCCATATGGATTTTTATTTACTTTTTTTTTTGTTCAATTTTATTAGTTTGATGTTTCTATAAACAAAATAAATAATGAATGTATTTATGTTAATATTCAAAATATTGCTATTGTTACTAAATATATGCATGTACACAAATATATTTTATTTACTCAAGGCTTCTATTGACTAAAGTAGTAAAGTAATTGAATACATTTATAGTAATATTTAAAATACTTGAAATATTGTTAAATGTATACGTATTTATTTACATGTATGCTTATATACACACACTAGAGATGCAGCCTAGACAATAAAGGCTAATACCAAGACTAAGACCAAGACTTAAGACTTTAAGACCAATATCGAGACCAAGGCATAAATAAGTCAACCCAAGAACTGTATGTTTAAGTAATATGTATGTTTATATTACTATAGTAGTCAAATACTAAAGATACAAAAAAAGTCAAATTAAAGTTTACATATTTTATTTAAGTACTTTATTCTATAAATATTATGGAGTAAAGTTTATATTATAAACATTCTATTTAGCTATTTTCATACATCTCTGACAAAACATATACATCATACATACATGGTTACATACATACATACATACATACATACATACATACATACATACATACATACATACATACAGACAGACAGACAGACATCCAGTTAGAATCATGTGGCTACATTGTGAAATCAAAAGAATAGAAAATGTTATTTAACAATAACTTTTTGTCCTACAATTGCTTAGAAAGTTAATCAAAAAAAAAAGCTGAAAGATGTCTTTTAGGTGGTTTTATTTTATTTTTACATACTTTTAAATTTCTGTTAAAATAAGATAATGCCTTCCATTGTGTCTACATGTTGTTTTGGTTATTTTAGGGCATAAAAAGTCTTGATGTTTTGATAATTATTTAGCAGTACTAAATTAAAATGTAAATTAAAAGTAACTTACCAGTAATAAATTGTGCCAAACAAAATAAACATTAGAAGATTTAGGAGACTATTGCTTATTGTATTCAACCGCTTTCTTTGAAGTACTTTATCTTTAGGAAGACTTAAGTTCTTGATTTTTTTTTTTTATGTTGCTAGTGCAACCTACTTTTAACTTGCACAAAAACTTTTTAGCATTTTTTTAAAAAGAATTAACTGAACAAGCTGCCACTGATATTTTCATTTGTTTTTCCTCAATTCAAGATAGTTCATTTTAAAACAATACTTTTTAATACATAGTGATATCACGCGGACTGAATGGATACATGCATACATCCATACATATACACAAAAAAATTAAAGCACATTTAGATTAGCAATTTGATCTCATACCAGTTTAGGAAGCTATGAGGACTTAAGTATATACATTGATTGGTAAAGGGAGAACATGCAAGGGAGTTGGTGCTACATCACTGAGGGTTTGAAGAGTAACTTGAGATAGCTAACTTCCAGACATGGAGCAAACTCCAAACATTTATATGTTTATATTATGTCAAATAATGATGCTTAGCAAAAAAATTGTGATGATTGGAGGCTGGGAACAAAAAAGCCCTAAAATTTCATCCTTTTCCCCTGCCCAAAATGTGAGGGCATAAATTTCAAGTTTGAGACTTAAAATTTATCGATGAATAATAGTCTAGTTAAGAGTAGTACAGAATTTATCAAATTTTTTTTTTTGCCCTCATTTTTCTGGCGGTGGTGGGGGAAAGGGTTATCTCAAACACCAAAAATACTGGATCTGTCACTGATATGAAACATAGAGAAATTTTCAATGTACTTATGTAGAATATAGTTCCATTAGTTAGCTCCTTCTAATCTAGAGCATTGTTTATGTCTTTTTGCACAAAATTAAAATTTGACATGAACTATTTGCTCTAAGAGCTTTGAATTAGTCAATGGGTTACTGAGGCGCCATTCTTTCTCATAAGATCTTTGAATTGTGGCAACTTGTATTTGAATTCCTCTCAGTATTTTTTTTTTTCCTCCACAGTACTTCATAACATTATACAAGCCTTCACGGGAAATGTGTGTGATCGCACGCCTTGCTTGTCCACACTTGAAGTAATTTTTTTAGACAACTTGACCATGTTTTTATATAGTAAGCTTTTTAAAAATTTGCGTCAAAATAAAGCTTTATGAAACTAGAGAAAATAAAACATCAATACTTGAAGAAAAGAACAAAATAGAAAATCTAAATAAAATAAGCTTAAAATTTGAATAATAAAAAAGTAAAATGTTTTCAAAAAAATAAAACATTTTTTGATATATGATTTTTTTGGGACTTTTTTTAGTCATTATATTAAGAAATTACTTTATCATTTGTGCTAGAAATGTGAACTTTTTAAATTTGTTTTTCAAAAGTTTTTGCTTAACTTTATTTATATATAAAAGTATTTGCTTAATTTTATCAATGCATAGGAGAGCAAGAAAACAAGTTGCAAAAAAAATTTTTTTTTAATTTTTTTAACATTTTTCATGTAAAAGTATTGAGAAATGTATAAGTATTGTAATAAGTATTGAGAAAAAATGTCAAATATAGCAAAAACATTTTTAAAAGTGAAAAGTTGTCAAAATGAATAAATGTAAGAAAAAAAATTTCT
>NC_088924.1:9555000-9560000 GCF_038396675.1 Hydra vulgaris
GAAGACAACCAACAATATTTTTGGTGTGCATTTTTGGTGTGGATTTGACAAGTTTATAATGTTTTTCAGTATCAGATAGTCTAATTGTTTTATATGCTGTTAATCTTAGATCAAAACAAAGTGCTAGAAAAATTTACAAGCATCTCAAAATGGCTGAAATTAGACTTTTGAAGTGAGTGGACATTTTGCTTTAAGATATATTTAAGTTCTAAACTGCAACAAGCTGTCTATATTTTGCCCATTTATTGCAGATAGTAGTAGCTAACCACAAAACCTATCTGTAAACACTTGTGGATGAATAGAATAATGCTACAGTTAATTTCATTTTGGCATATTTTAGCAATTTTATGATTTTTTTTTAAGTTGAGGAGGTCATATTTTTTTTCTAATTTAACACGAGTTAATAAAAACCACTTTTTTAAAGAGAGAACTATCCAGAAAATAGTTCTAGAAAAAATGAGACACTTGCTGAAAGTGAGAAAAAAGTTATACAGCTCTAAAGTAGTCTGTTTTGACCATGTGTAAATCAAGGGGGCCACTGTGTCATGTTTCTAAGGCTATAATTTCTGAACCGTTGTACTTGGAAGTCTGAAATTTCAAATTTAACCTATCTACATGACGCACATAACAATATGTAAAAATCAGGAAAATCAGAGATGGTGAGCCACAAAGTTTTCTTTAAATCGGTTAAAATATAATGATTTGACCCAATACTTCATATATTATAATTTTATGCTTACATTTAATATTTATTAAATACTGGCATACAATTATATATTTTTAAACTCTATTTTACTTCCAACAAGATTGCAAACAACCACTATTGAGTTATGAGTTTCTTTAAATATAGAATAAGCTAAAATACTAGGAAACGTATAACTGAAGACTTAAAAAGTTGTAAATTGCATAAAAAAGGAAAACATGAAGTTGGGTAAGAGTTATAAAGTTTTTTTATGTTCAAGGAAAAAAACTGGATTAATAAAAGTTTTTATAGATTGAAGGGACAGATACAGTAAAAGGATACAAATTGTTGAATAAAAAAGCAAGAATGAATTTTGGTTTATTATTATAGAGTTAATAACTTGTTTGAGCATTGACCATGGTTGTATTTGTAGAAAAAAGAAAGAAATGCAGCCTTACAACAATAGAAGAGTGGCTCAAGCTTGGCAGATAAAGCAAGTCTAAATTACATTTACAATTTTAATTTAGACTTTGTCTGATAGTAAGAGGGTTGCTAATCGTCAATATAGGAATGCCAACAATATTGCAATATTTTTTTGCAGTAAATAAATGAGTTTAGTTGTCTAACAAAAATTGTGGATTTTAAGTCCAGACTTTAAATCCATAAGCCACTGCAAGCCTTAGGCTGTTACAGAAGAGAGATCAAATTTAAAAACAGCTTCTTGTTCTAAGCAATTAAAATCTGCAGTTAGAAAGAAATAGTTTCAAAACCTTTATGTAAAGAAACTAATAGCAGAGTGAAGACTAATCACAGGATGGTTGGATAGGTCAAAGTGTTGATAAATAGTGTTGAAAAGTGTTGATAAAAAGTGTCGAAAAATAGGTCAAATAGGTTGGATCGGTTAAAGTGTTTTCTAGAGTTTTAAAAAATTGGAACCACTTATTTAGCACTTTTTAAAAGTTTCGCAAAAAATTGAAGAGAGTTCTGGATAACACTTTTTTTAAGACTATGATGGAAATCTTGTCTGGAGCACAAAATGAAGAAGTATTTAATTGAGAATTAACTTCAACTTTGGAAGCTAGAGTATTATTATTATATTCAAGAGTCAAATTAGAGTAAGATTTCTTTGCAAATAACTCTGCTTTATTCTGGGGAGAAATAAAAGATCAGACCCATGAATTAGAGATTAAATGTTAGACTTACTTTAGTTAATGACACTGTTGAAGACTAACCAAAAGTCACTAGAACCTAACATCTGAGATAAGATAAAAGATTTAGTAAACTGAGAATAACAGAGCTTAAATCAGACAGGAATTTTTTACATTGGTTTCTTGGAATACTTAAAGGCATTTGTTTTTAAGAGAGATGTTCTTGTAAATAAGATAAAAAAATGGTTTATGTTTAGTAAAGCAACTGCTCAAGATGGTGAAAAATGGTGATGATAATAATCATCATTATCATGATCATGATCATGATGATCATGATCATCATCATCAGGCTTTAGACTTCCTCTTTTATGCTGTTAATGATGATGATCATGATAATGATTATAATGATTATAATAATGATATGATAATGATGATTTTAATGATCATGTTGATCATAATGATGATTATATATGCATATACAGTATTGGCCTTTAATAGCAATCCATCATGTTATTTTAGTATGAATATAAGTTTGAAATTAAATGTTTTATAAACTAAAAGTGATGTTTTTTTAAGTTTTTTTTCATTGAAATAAATCAAATAATCCAAATATAAATTTATTATAAAAAACAATAAAAATTAGAAAAATTACAATCTTACTTCCTTAATAAATTTGACCAGTTCATTTAAAAAATATTAAGAGGTAATTAATTTCCTTTTTATCTACATCCAGTATTAACAGTTACATGTTTCTTTAGCACTTCAACAGACCCTGCAACCATTGACAGAAAAAATATGAATTTTATTTCATTTTTGTTTTGAATGACAGCCTGTTTAATGCATTAGACTTATTTTATTAATAATATAATATTAAAATATAGACATTTTATTGTCTTTATGTTAATATTTTAGCTTGTTAATGGCAGAAAAGTATCCTAAATGTATAGAGGAAGTTGACGTAGTTTCTTCTGCAGAGCACATAAAGAAGCTACTGAAAATTTCATTCAGTTCTTCTCAAGTTAGCATGTCAGTTCATCGCATTGGAAAAGCTCTACTTCTTAATGATTTTGATATACCTACTTATTTACATTCTCATATTGGTGAAAAAAATATTAAACCTTGGAATTGGCTCTATGATTTATATAGTGCTGAAACACAGAAAACAGAATTTCTACCTAAAAAACGTAACAAAGAACTAAGTCATTTAGAAATAATGCAATCAAAGTTTATGTATTACAGTATTAGTGAAAATGAAGAGAAAGTTCCAAGTGATACTCTTGCTGATAAACAATTGCAATCTGTTACAGAGAACACTACAAATCTTACATCAAGCTTTCAAAGAGACGTTTTATGGAAATTTGAGGATATAACAATGCTTGTGGGATCAGATCTTCCAATATTTGGCAGAGGAAAGTACCCAGCAGTCAGTTTAAGATTACAGTAAGTGTACATATTAAACATTTGTATATTGATTAAGCATTATTTAAGTACAACAAAATATAGCATAAATTGTGTAAACAAAATAAATATGAAACTAGAAAAACTAGTAGAAAAAAGATCTCATTTGTATTTATGTAAAACTAAACAATTTATGTAATATATAATAGTTAAATTATTATTTAAAACTTGAACTTTTTATGTTTCAAAGAAATTTTCATCTTCCAGACTCATAAAAAAATTTCAAACTCTTGCTTTAAAAGTCTCATTAAGCTTGTATGCAACAGTCAGAGTTATTCAATCTTTTTTTTTTCTATAAAGTTTGTAAAATTAAATGATTGTTCATTACTTTTCAATAACTTCTAATTCTGGGTATTGTTTATACATAGTGGGTAGACCAAAGAGACCACCAGGTTTTATGCCATGTCAGTCAAAAAAAACCTTACTTGTTTATAAGTATATATATATATATATATATATATATATATATATATATATATAATATATATATATATATATATATATATATATATATATATATATATATATATATATATATATATATATATATATATATATATATATATATATATATATATATATATATATATATATATATATATCTTCCTGTATTTATTATTGGTTTAGATTTTCAAAAATATTGTAAGATAATAAGTTTATGCCTTGATTTAGTATCCAATAAAAAATATGAAACTCTTGTTTCTTTTTTTTTATTTCTCAATCACTATTAAATGAATTAAATAAAATTTAAAACATTGATAAACATTTAAAATATTTACAATGCAATTATAACAAATAAGTATAAAAAAGTAAAACATAATCCAACTAAACATTACTAACTTTTCTTCTGTTAAAGTCAATCACAAAAGAAAGGAGTCTCCCACCATATTCTTTGTTATTACTTGTCTTTTAAACTTCTTCATGTTGGTTAGAATTTAAAATTAACAGATTCTGCACATTGCTTAGCAAACTTAGATTAATTGCTATTGTGGTATTTAAAAAAAGGTTGCATGTGACATAAGATTGTATGTACTTTCCAACTTATTAAAAGTTTTTTTCCAATATCTGCAATTTTGTGAGCAGATAAAAATAAAATTTTAATATAACCTGTTGATATTTAAGTTCAAGCTTTTGGCTAAAGCAAAAGTCTTTATTATTTACTTAATATTGTATTAATGTTATAAAAAATATTTACAATATTTTTTATAATATAGTATTATTGCAATATTAAGTTTAATTTTTCCTATTCCAACCACTTCCTTAATATTCTCTTTGTAGTACGCCAAAATCCTAACTTTGATCCTCACTGGTATGCTAATTGATATTTATTAATTAACATCCTAGTGAGAGTATTCCTATTATGTCATTGATATGTAATTCCAGAGAAGGTACTAAATTATGGATTAGAGTGTCTAGCAGAGTGATATTTTTTTTGAATATATATTATTTTTTATTTATTATCTAAATTTATATACATGTATACCAAATAGGTGCATCACTTAAATTAGAAGAACAAATTAAAAATAACAGAATTATTGATCATGATCCAACTCCCTGTAAAGAATAACCAAATTAATTATGTTGGCTCAAAAGAGCTATAATAATGCTAGTCTATTACTAAGTAACAAAATACATAAAGTATATATAGTATAATACAAAATATATATATGTATACATAAATATATTGAAAATAATATATAGGTATATGTATA
>NC_088924.1:9565000-9692500 GCF_038396675.1 Hydra vulgaris
TTTTGAGCTTGTTGTAAATAATGCTATGGGCACAGATGTCAAAAGTTTTTTTTACATCAAGTAGAATGCAGAGTTGTTAGTCCTTGGCCTTGGCCTGGCCTTAAGGCCAAAAATTAAAGCCTTGGGCTTAAAAATTTTGGACTTGATCTTAATTGTTTTGGTCTTGGTCTTAAAAAAAATAAAATACATATTTTCTTATTGATTTCGTTGAATTCTGTTCATAACCTTGGTCTATTTTTACAAAATGTGGTTTTATTGTCACAGCACTTGCTACTTACAGTTTTATTAATAATTGGCCTTAACGTAAGGCAAAAATTGAAATGTTAGCGTAGGCCTTGGCCTTGAAACTTTTAATCTTGGCCTTGACCTTAAAACTTTTGTCCTTGGCCTTGCTACTTTTGGCCTTGTTAACAACTCTGGTAAAATGACTGCAACAATTTTATTTTGGTTTCTATAGCCCGTTATTGTATTGAGAATTTTTAAATTAGTATGTATTGCATTGCAACCCTTTTTGAAGCCAAATTGATTAATCGGAATAATTCCATTATCATCAAGATTTTTCTCAATTTTATATATAACAGCTTTTTCAAAAATTTTGATAATGCTGGTAATATACTTATTGGCCTGTAATTCTCCGTAACAGTTTCATTTCCTTTTTAATAAACAGGTTTTATCATAGCTAGTTTTAATTCTTGTGGGAAACATCCAGTACTAATAAAATCATTAATCATTTTTGTTAAAAAATGAGTGCAACCTGATATGCAATGTTTAAAAAACTTATTACTTATTAGATCAAAACTACAACTACTTTTTGATTTTGAATTTTCAAATTGATTCATTAGATACTGATTTTAAATCCCAAGTAACATCATGAAATGGAAGATATTTGGAATAGTTTAGGAGGTTAAAGTTGTTTGGTCTAAGCTCAAGCGAAGCATCAGTAAAGTGATCTATAAACAAGTTTGCTATTTCCTGCTCCGATTCAATCAAACATGAATTTTTTTCAATTTTTATCAAATAATCACTTTTAGTAGATCATTGAAGGGAATTCTTTAGAACAATCCAAGTTTTCTTACTGTCTCCTTTACAATGTATCAGCTGTTGCCTAAAGAAGTTATTTTTTGGCTATGGATAGTTTTTTTATATGCTTTTTTTTAATTAAAAGAAGTTTTAAATCATCTTTTCTTCTAACCTTTGAGCTTAAATTTGTTATAAACTTTCTTAAATTGTGCAATTCTCTGGTCATCCATTTGTTTTTCGATAAAAATTGCCCGTTACTCACAACCTTTTTTTCTAGCGCTGCAATGTCTAATTTAATCTGAATTTTGTTGATAAATTTGTTATAACTAAATATAATCAAAGCTGTCATTTGTGAAGTAATTGTCCATTTTTGACTTTATTGTATTATAAGATTCTCTGTTTAGTTTCCTAAATTTCCGCTGAATTATTTTCCTATCAAAGTAGTCGTATATTGTGAATAAAACAATTAGATGATCAGTTATACCGTAATCATGAATTTCAGCTGTAACATTAGATTGATTCCTAGTAATTAAAACTTGATCAAAACATGTAATAGACACTTATCTAGTGGAGCCATTAATTATATTAATGAGGTTGTACTCTTGCAAGATAATCTAAAGGTTGTATTCTTGCAATGTAATCTAAAGAGGTTATTGAGTTAAGAAAGTCGATGTTGAAATCACCACAAAATGTTTTGTTGGTCCTATTGTTTTCATTAATAATTTGTTCAATTAATTTCAGTTTCTCTTTCTCATTACCACCTGGAGGCTTATAAAGGTAAGGTCAGGGTTGATATAAACTTTTTTTTTATATTCGTCAATTTGCTGGCTTCTTTAATTAATTATTTCAACCATAATTATTTCCAGGTTTCACTTTTTGAATTAAAATGTTGATGACATGTAATTTTGTCATTATCAAGTTTTAACGCTGCAAAAATTTTGTTTACTGCGTTTTTATCGTTGTCTATTTTTTTGTTTACATCAGTTTCCTTTGATTCATTAACGCCATATTTTATTAAATTTTTTTCTCTCTTCGTTCTTTCCAAGATTTCTATAGAGAAAGCATTTAGAATACTAGCCTCTTGGTTGTTTATCTTAGGTTTATCAGCAGTAAAATGACTGCTAATCAATACTTTAGAACTTTGGCTATTTATTTTTCCATTTTCTAGTTCAGCAACACCTTTTTCTAGAAGTTCATTCCACTTTAGTAATCGTGTATTAAGATTTCAAGTGTTTTAAATTTCTTATCTTGAAGTTCTTTATAAACGTTAAAATCACAAATTTGAACATTAACCATTATTAAATTATTTTTAAATTTTTGTACAAATTTAAGTATAGCAAATAAAACACTTCTTCGTGCTGTAAAGGCGGAAGTCATATTATTGTCTGAGTTGTCATATTTTTTACAGGATAAGCAAAGGGAAAATGTGAGTATTCGTCTACAATTGTTAGCATATTTTGTTCAGGGGTTGAAGAAGGTAATGGACCTTTGAAGTTAATAGATATATGTTCAAATGGAGTTGCTTTAATTAGGTATATATTCTACAATCTCTACATATTTGTTTTACATCTTCTACTGAATAAGTGAGGTTTCTTGATTGAATAAAATGATGGAGGCTAGTAACACCAGGATGACAAAGTGCAGGATTGCAAATCATATAATGATTCTGAACTTATTGCTGCACATCTAACACGAGTAAATGTATCTGGACTACTATTGCATTGGCCAGGACAATAATGGATATCATAAGAATATGGAGACAAGGCTATTCTCCAGGGTTATTTTCAAGGCTATTCTCCAGGATTGGCAAAGAACCAAACCCAAAAAAACTAATCTTTAAAAAAACCAAAATATATTTGAGTTTTTTTAAAAATGTCCTATTTTACAACTGATAAGTCTGATTTTAACTCTTATAAATGCTTTATTATCAACCAGTGCAACTTTTATACTGTAAATACTCTTGTAAATACTGCATTTATATACAAAATGGTATATAATTTTTGGCTTGAACTCCTTACAGTATAATACAGTATAATTCAAAAAACCGATCAATCTTTTTTTGTAGCAAGTTGGTAATATATTATTTTTTTAAACCATATAGCAAATTAAATAGTGAAAAATATTATTGAAATATGTATTAAAATATTAAGTTAGTTAAACATTTATAAAGGAAATACAAATCATTCTATTAACTAAATTTCAAAGTACAAGATACTACTAGTTATTTACTATCTTTACTCTCCTCTATCTCTCCTCTTAGATCCTCTATCTCTCCACTATCTCTCCTCTATCTCTCCTTTATCTCTCCTCTATTTCTCCTCTATCTCTCCTCTATCTCTCCTCTTAGATCCTCTATCTCTCCTCTTAGATCCTCTATCTCTCCTCTTAGATCCTCTATCTCTCCTTTATCTCTCCTCTATCTCTCCTCTTAGATCCTCTATCTCTCCTCTATCTCTTCTCTATCTCTCCTTTATCTCTCCTCTATCTCTCCTCTATCTCTCCTCTTAGATCCTCTATCTCTCCTCTATCTCTCCTCTTCGATCCTCTATCTCTCCTCTATCTCTCCTTTATCTCTCCTCTATCTCTCCTCTATCTCTCCTCTATCTCTCCTCTTAGATCCTCTATCTCTCCTCTATCTCTCCTCTATCTCTCCTCTATCTCTCCTTTATCTCTCCTCTATCTCTCCTCTATCTCTCCTTTATCTCTCCTCTATCTCTCCTCTTAGATCCTCTATCTCTCCTCTATCTCTCCTCTTAGATCCTATCTCTCCTCTTTTATTTCCAAATGACATATATAAAATGCTTATATTTCCAAACAAGCGTTTTATATATGTCATTTTATATTAGCATTTGATCTTTATTTTTTAAAACTTTTATTGTAAACTACAAATTTCAGTACAAAGCCACAAGCAAACACTATATATAAAAATTGTAAAACTTTATTCACAGTCTAGAAATGGAAAATTCTCAGGCAAAAAAAAAAATGCCACAGTTTACTAGATTGTGGACTCCTTGTTAAGTGCATACAACTTTAAAACATAAAAAAAATTATGTTATGTTCAAGCAAGTTTGCAACATGTTTGCTCATTTAATGAGTGAACATGTTGGAAACTTGTATGCACTTCACAAGAACAAGATTTGTTTGTGAAAAAGATACTCATGCTCATCTGTCTATTTTACAGGTTTTAAATATTATATATCAACTACAAGTTCACAACATGTACCGTCAACAGGGTGACAGTACATGTTGTAAACTTGTAGTGGACTATGAGCAACGGGTTGAAAATGAAAATCAGTACCAAGTTTGCTATAAGGTAAAGAAACACACACAATAAAGCTATTTATTGTGTTACTTTGATTCAGTTGCATAACTCAGGTGATAAAACATCTTCAAGGAAAAAAAAGAGAATCTGATGTTGAAGACACTGTAATGGTTCTTAACAAATTCATTTTAGATATTCTTAAGAACAATCTAAGCTTAGGAGGTTTAGTTTTCATTCAGGAGGTTTAGTTTTCATTGTTGTTAAAGCTGCAAACTTTATGAATGGTTTTTTCCCACTATACTTAATGGTAATACTCTCATGCAACTCTTGAAAATCTGTGCCAAAAAAATATCTATACATAAGTTATCTAGCTCATGCAACTTGGCTTGGTTATAGATTTTGTTTTGAAGAGTTATTGAAACATAACAATATCCATCTGATTTTGCTGATAAAGAAGCTGATGCCATCTCAATTACACTCTGTTCATAAATAACATCTAAATTGAGTAGAGCCACTAGTTTATTGTTAATGAAACTTTTGTTTGTACTCCCACTATCAATTAAAGCCTCTGCTTTATACTTATTAATAATAGAGATGTTATGACTGACTTTGAAGAGAGAGAATTTGCTGAAGCTGATATGGTGGCACAGAAGTATACATCATCAATTTTAGGAATAGCAGCAGAAACATTAGATGATCTGCAAAGTTTTTAAAATGATTAATCTTTTTTTCATTTGTGACAGATAGCTTCACGAGCCGGACATTTAGTACATGGATGTCTGATGTTTCCACAAAACCAGCACAATTGTTTTGATTTTACTGTAGTAGCTAAGTGATTATCGGTTGTGGATTGTTTTTGTAAAGATGGATTTGATTTCCTAATTAGAGGCAGAGATTGGTATGGTCAATTGTGAGTATAATTTTGAATTTTGTTGGGCCACATCTAAAGATCTAGCTTGGTCAAAGGCTGATGATAGATCTAATATCTTGTTTTCTAGTAAATGTTGGCGTATAATGTTGGAGAGTAAGCCATTTATAAATGCATCGCGAATTGTTTCAGATTTGTATTGCTCAACACTTACAGCAGTGAACTTACAGTCCTCAGATTAATTTTTAAGTTTGTTTAGGAATTGATCTATCGATTCACTCAGTTTCACTATGGTTGTATGTTTTTGCTGCATCTGGTGAGTTTAGTTTTATACCAAGTCTATCAGGTTTCATGAATTGCTCCATCTTTCTTTTATTTCATAATAATATTTTAGCTCTTTTGATTGTAAAGAATAACCAAATTAAATATCTTGGCTCAAAAGTGCTATAATTATACTAGTCTGTAACAAAATAACAAAATACATAAAGCGTATATAGTATAACACAAAATGCATTTGTATACATAAATATATTGATAATGATATATATGTTTATCACATTAACACCCTCACTACCAAATTTCAAAAACTATTGTGTAAATTAACCCGATATTGCATAATGTTGCCAAATGGCAGCACATCCATAAAAAACAGAAAACTTTTGTTTTAAAATAATATCAACTTTGCAGAGATTTCTCTTTAATTTATCATCATTGCTTGTTTTTAAGTTGTTACAACTTGCGTTTGAATTTTAAACTCTAAGTTTAATAATTTGCATTGTGGTTGTCCGTTTTTTTTTAATTTAAAAAAGATGTGTGCAATATAGGGTTAAGAAAAGAGGGTAAGTTTGACAAACAACATATTTTAAAATGTATCCATCAGATTGTGTGCCACCTAAAATATATGACTATTAAGGCGCACAAATGAGAAAAAAGATTACCCAATACATCCTGTTGTATCAACAATCAACAAACCTCCATATGGAACATCCAGATACCTTGTTTATATTATTTAACCAACACTAAATAAAAACAAAAATAGACTTTATAATTCGGGCATTCTAAATCATGCCAAGGTACTTTTGATTGGTTGCATCCCAAAAACATATCTATTACTCCAGAGTATCATGTTCGAAAAATTTGAGAATCACAGAGCTAAAGTTTGACAAGAGTTATGAAGTGGCAAAAAAGTTCTTAATTGGAATGATGGTGATAACACAATAACAAAAACTTGGGGGCCATTTTTTATTAGATTGGTTGATGTTAACATTAAAAAAATATTTTTTATATTTTATTATGCTCTTTTTAATGTTATCTTTTTAATGGTTTGTTTTTATTATAATAATTTTTATTTATTATACCTGATGACATTTATTAAAATAAAAACAAATATATATTTTTTCAAAAAAATTTATACCCAATCATATTTATTGAATTGTACATATATTAAATTCTACATATATTGAATTCTACACATACATAGGCTTTTTAGACCTAATTTTAAACAATTTCAGTATAAAATTCTGAATCACAATCAATCATTAAAATAGACAGATGGATACTATCCTAGCACCTTCTTTTGAACCATTTTTTTCACGTTGCACTTTATCTAATTTCAAAAACACTTTTTTCTAGTATAATAGTAGTTTTTAGTAAGTAAACTACAATTCATAAAAGAAAAAAGTTTTCACTCAATTGACATGTCCACTATGTATATGATTAGCTGGACATTAAGGGAAAATGTTTGAATCAATATGTCCATAATTATTCTGTAGCAACTTTTCTGTGACTCCTCAAAGTCTAAAAGAAACTAAGGTCTTGGTGGCTTTTTTTTTTTTTTTAAACCCTCTCTTAACCAAATAGCTCTGAAACAAGTTAAAAGAAATTGCTTCTTATAATGACTAGATGCTAGGATTATATATTATACTATATATTATATAATCTAAGTATATTTTATAATCTTTAATATAGATATATCAAAGTAAGTCTTTACTCAAATATAAGTTGCTGATTTTATGCCACAATTTCAACTAGTTCATCAAATCAGGTCTTTTAAATCAAACTTTATGCTCTTTTTTATTCTAAAATTTTCAATCTTTCTCTATTATTTCAAAGTGAAATTGACTGCCCCTAGACTATGTTAATTTAATTTGTGTATAATGTAAGTTTTTTATTTTTTATCAGTAATTTTTAAAAATAGAGTTCTGGTAAAACTTTCTGCAGTGGATTCTGAGTTTGCAAACAATGTTGTGATTTAAAAGTTATAAAGTTCCATCATTTTGAAATACTAAATAAAAAACAACTTGACTCCCACAACATTAAAAATTTAATATGACCAAATAAATAAATTTATAAAATTTAATAAGATATATATATAAAAAACCTTCAACATTTTTTTTTTTGCGTTTATTTTAAAATTACAAATTTTGTGATTATTTTGTTTACACATTTGCATATGTAAATTATGAATTTATTATCATTCGAGGTAAATAATTTACCAAGAAAAGATAAAAATATTTTGTTCAAGATAGTAAAAAGATAGTATATCAATAATTTTGTGATATTCGTTGCTTTTTGTGATATTCGTTGCTTTTTGTGATATTCGTTGCTTTTTGTGATATTCGTTGCTTTTTGTGATATTCGTTGCTTTTTGTGATATTCGTTGCTTTTTGTGATATTCATTGCTTTTTGTGATATTCATTGCTTTTTTAACTATGTTAAAAAAGTACTAGTAAAATAAAAGAAACTAAGAAAAAAAATAAGAAAAAAAGAAGATAAGAACTTTTATTAATTTATATTTTATTTAGTTTTTCTTTAAAATTATTTTGGAATTTATAAATTTTTTGAATAAAAAAAAAAAAAGTAGTTTTAACAATATTTTCAAATTTATATATACTAACAACAGTTTTGTTTGTATATATACAATTAACTGTTTGTATATATACAATAGAAAATCAACTATTTGCGATATATATATATATATATATATATATATATATATATATATATATATATATATATATATATATATATATATATATATATATAACAAAGAATTTTTTAGTAACAGTATTGCACATTGGTGAGTGTAATACACATAATTTTTTTTCATTCTCTTTTTTTTTTCATTTGTTAGTGAATCGTCCAAACCTATTAGCGTTTTGACCGGAATTGATTACTGGCTTGATAATTTGATGTGTAATGTTCCTGAACTTATTATGTGCTATCATCTTAATGGTATTGTGCAAAAATATGAACAATTTAAAACTTCCGAACTCCCAAACTTAGAGGGGAGTAGTTTTTCTCCTAAAGTGATATGCGATGTGGCGCAAAATATCTTGTCTTTCTTGAAATCAAATTGTACAAAAGAGGGCCATACATATTGGTTGTTTAAAAGTAGGAAAGATGATGTGGTAAAGTTATATGATTTGACTTCTATTGGGTCTGGTGAAGGACATAAGGATCCATTTAAAGTCTCTGTTGCAATGTTACTTTATAGAATTGCTCGCAACATGTATAATTCGCAAGATTATGATGACAAAAATGATTTAAAGCTTGTTGAAATGTTGGAGAGTTGTATTTGTTTGATTAGTAATGAAAATGAACCCACACTAACATTTGATGCTGGCTACTTGTTGTCTCAGTTATACAGTAATAGTTTACTAAAAAACAAAGAACACAATGATGAATCTGATTCAGAATCAAGTTTTGAGGATGATGAAAATGATAGTGAAAATGAAAAAGTAACAGCTCCAGTAACCATATCACCTGTTTCTACAATCTCTGTCAAAATGATGTGTTCTTCTTCTTCCAAAGCAAAAAAACCTACCTTACCACCAAAGCCTATGCCACCTATATCTCTAGAAACGAAGTGCAAAAAAGCCATTGTTCATATTGCAAGCTCTCTGTCTTTGCTCTCCAAAATGTCAAACTATGCAATACCCTCCTCAAAAAATACTGATGCAAAATTATTACTATATAACAATGATAATGACAAGGACACACAACCATTAACTTTAATTAATCAAACTGTAGTTGAGCAAACAAGAGATATAAAAGATGATGTTAACTCAAGAGACAACCTTTTAAAATTGGCAATTTTAAATTATGTTGCACTTGTTGACATCTATATTTCGAAAAGAAAGTTTGGCCATGGTCTTCGCTTTATCAAATTGTCATTTTTATGTCATTCATGTATGCAACAAAAGTCTATGGTTGTAAATGGTTTTGTAAAATTAATTATGTATTATGCAGATATACTGACAATCATGTCTAAAGGTAACATAAACATTTCTTCAGAGATGGAAGATTTTTATGCTATGAATGAGCATGACTTAAAGATTTCTAACATTGCAAGTTATGAGGAATCTGTTCATATAAATAAAGAATCTAAAATTGATGTGGAATCAATCCAAAACTGTTTTAAATTAAAGGAAGAAGCTCTTTTAGTACTATCTGCTGAGTTATATGAAGAGGCTCTTTTAAAAGCAGGAGGAAACGCTAAAACTAATGTTACTTTTGGAAATGAAAATGTTACTCAGGTTTTTTTTTATGTGGCACAGTTTATGTTATTTTAATTATGTAATTTATGTAATTTTGATAACAAGAAATTTTTTATTTATAAAAACAATCTTATGACATAAATTAAAAATGAGTAGTTGTATAAATTCAATAGCAACTTAAGAATCTAATGTAATATCAAAAATAAGTTTTGCATGAATTAAATAATTTAAATATATATATATATATATATATATATATATATATATATATATATATATATATATATATATATATATATTTATATTTATATATATATATACATTATATGTATGTATATATATATATATATATATATATATATATATATATATATATATATATATATATATACATTATATGTATGTATATATATATATATATGTATGTATATATATATATATATATATATATATATATATATATATATATATATATATATATATATATATATATATATATATATATATATATATATATATATATATATATATATATATATATCAGGCTTTGTTTTAAATAAAAAGGGCTTAACACATTAGCTCATAGTGATTTTGACATCATAAAATTATCTTTATTTTTTTATTTTATTTATGAACATTAACTTTTTTTAAACTACTGCAAAACTAGGGTTGCCAGATGGTCCGGCATTTACGAAAGAAAACATACTAAAAAAATTTATTTTTAACAGGTTTGGCACTGTATTCTCCTCTGTAAAAGCCGAATGCCTAGCAACCCTACGTAAAACAAGTTTAATTTACTAATTAATAAAAACATATTTAGAATTGTTAACTTATAAATGTATATATTGTGGATTGTCTATTTTGTTTTAACTTTTATTGTTTTTTAATATTAAATAAATTTATTATTACATTTTTTATTGTTATTAGGCATAAATTAATTTTTTTATTTTTTCTACATTTGTATAAATGAATCAATTATTATTTCTTAAAATTGCAGCAAATATCAATTCTCTTTCACTTTTAAAAAGTTAGGCAAAAGTTAAAAGTTAAACAAAAATAGTTGAAGTTTCCAAGTACCATTTATTAAAAAATATATGCCAGTGTGCTTTCACTTGCCTTAAGACAAAAAAAAATTAACATATGTTTATACAAAGTGTGTTATAACATGTTTGTTAAAACAGTGTTATAGCATGTTTAAAATATAAGGAAATTTCTGTTTTCACTTTTTTGATATTGCACATCTGTTAATTATATAAAGCTGACTATTATAAAATTTTTATTTTCTAAACTATTATTTCTTATAAATATAAATGATGACATTGCAAGAGTTATATTGCTTCAAGCGTAAATACTTGTGATAATTAATTAAAATACCTCTATAGATATAACTCTGTTATTAATTTTTCAATATAATTGTTCAAGGGAGTTTAGATTAAATATATTTGTTATTAAATCGTCGTTATTAAATATATTTACACTTGATAACATTATCAAGTATATTTATTCCAAACACCCTCAAAAAAATTTTTCGAAAAATTAATAGAGTTATATCTATAGGAATTTATTTATTTAATTATAAATAAATAAACTCTTTATAAGATGTCATTTGCTTTATAAGATGTCATGCGGTAGTGGTGTAGTGGTAAAGCGCTCGCCTCATAAGCGAGAGGTTCCAAGTTCGATCCCCACCACGTCCCTGGTAGTACCGCGCTCAACTTGTTCATCCGCGCAGCAACCTTGTTCGTCGAGGTTCGTGTTTCGGAGTTATAGAGTTGAGAGAGGGTTATAACCACTATTAAGTAGCCTCCTCATCTGTAGTGGCCTTCTTGGCCTTGAGGAGGCGAATAACAAAAAAAAAAAAAAAAATGTAAAGTTTGTAATAATTTTTTTTTAATTTTTTTGATAAATTAATTATTATAACAAAACAAACAAAAAAAGTTAAATTAAAATATTAAAAGAGGCGTTAATATAAAATAAAATTTAATGTGTATTATTTTTTAGCTAATATATATATTTTTAGTTTGGTAATAATTTTGTTATTGCTTGTTATGAGAAATTGTCTAAATAAATATTCTTGGGCAAGATGATTAAGAAGTTTTTTTATTAAATTTCTTTTATGATTTCTTTTTTTAAGAAATCATAAAAGAAATTTAAGATTTCATTGCTTTTTATTAACTTATTACATTTGTATAGAGCGCTAATATCAAATATAATTGTCATTCAAACTTTTAAAATGTGGATCAATTGAAATGGCTTACCACTTATGTTAATGACTCAATGCGTACGTAAATAGTGTGCCACTTTATGCTTTAAAACAAGGCCTGTATATAATTATACTAAAAATAAAACTTATCTTACATAAATAACAATAATTTAAAAAGATATATGTTTTTATTTAGATAGTAGACCTAACCAGGCGGTTGGGAAACATACGTAATGAACTTGGTGTTATGTACATGAACCAAGCAGCTGGTATGGCAAAATTGTATGGATATCCAATGGATTCTGAAATTCAATTATGGAGAAAAAGTCTATCATTTTTGGAGCAATCTGTTCAAGCTTTTAATATAGTTAATGACAAGTATCTTAGTTACTTATTTTTATCAAAATTAGTTCTATTATATATATATATATATATATATGTGTGTGTGTGTGTGTGTGTGTGTGTGTGTGTGTGTGTGTGTGTGTGTGTGTGTGTGTGTGTGTGTGTGTGTGTGTATCTGTGTGTATATATATGTGTGTGTGTGTATATATGTGTATATATGTGTGTGTGTGTATATATATAGATACATATATATATATATATATATATATATATATATATATATATATATATATACATACATATATATCAAATATATATATATACATATATATATACATATATGTGTGTGTGTGTGTATCTGTGTGTATATATATGTGTGTGTGTGTATATATGTGTATATATGTGTTTGTGTGTATATATATATATATATATATATATATATATATATATATATATATATATATATATATATATATATATATATATATATATATATATATATATATATATATTATATATATATACAGGAGCTATTCTAGACCATTTTCGACAGTGTCGACCATATTTGGCCGCCTAAATTAAAATTTGAGGACCTTTTTTTTTTTTATGTTTTCTACGGTTTTTTTCCTGAAAAAATGATGGGTTTCTACTAAATTTCTCTGGATGAAGGGGTACCGCCTCCCAAATTTTTTTCCTAGAATAGTGTTCTATATATATATAGTGATACTGTTTTGTGCATAATACTATCAAGAAAGTGCTCTTTATCTTCTATAGCATGTTTATATTTTTCTTTTATAGCGTATTTATATAAGCATTTGCTCACTAGTTTTGCTTATCTTTATAGCATACACGTTTTTTGAAAAAGAAGAAAAAACGAAAAATAATGAAAGTAAAGATTGCTGTCCCATGCCAATCCCTCAGTCGATTTAAGTTATATATATATATATATATATATACACCCACACATACACACAAGCCTTCCAGAAAAGCGTGTGCGGTTGTGCACTTTGTACACCCACGCTTAGATTTTTTTAGATAACTTGACCACATTTTTTTATAGTAAGCGTTTTAAGAATTCACGGCAAAATAAAGCAATAAGAAACTAGAGAATAAATCAGCAATACTCAAAGAAAAGAACCGAAGACCATACAAAATAGAAAATCTAAATTAAATAAGCTAAAAAAGATTTATTAATAAAAAAAAAAATTGTTTTCAAAAAAAATATACCAAAATATTTACTGTTTTTGTTTTCTTATTTTTAGAGCGTTTGTTATTTTCAACAACCAAAATTTATAAAAGTCGAGGAAAAAAGTATATAAGAATATAACCAAAATAAAAATATTTTTTGGTATACAATTTATTTCAGTCAGTATATAAAGGAAATACTTTATAAGTTGTGCTAGAAACACAGACTTTTAAATTTGTTTTTCAAATGTCTTTGCTAAACTTTAATGTTTTTATCAATGCACAGGAAAGCCAGAAAACTAATTGCTATTTATTTGTGAAAAATTTTATTTATTTTTAACAAATTTTTCATGTAAAAAAATGAAACGATGCTGCAAAATTTTGTGGGCTAGTGCATTGTTAATTTACTTAACTTTCTTAAAGAAATTTTTAGGAGCCTATTTAAAACTTTTGTTTAAGTTTTTAAATACATTTTTTTCAACAGTGCAATCGTTATGATCAATATCTTTAGTAATTCATATTAACATCGGAAATTGGACAATAAAAAATAAACAATTTCATACATGCTTCAAATTCAGTAAATACATTTATTAAAGAAACTATGTCATTCTTTTATTTAACTTATTCTGTCATTAACAAAATTTATAAATCAAGTAATATTTATTACAAATAAATATCAATTTATTTTCTTATATAAGTATTGAGAAAAAACATCAAATATAGCAAAAACTTTTGTAAAAGCAAAAAGACATAAAAGTGAATAAACGTATAAACATAATAAACGAATAAACATAAGAAAAAAAAAATAAACAAAATTTCTTATAGTTCTAGCGTACATAGCAAGTTAGTTTCTTGACTGATAAAAATCGTGAATAAATTGCATATCAAAACTTTCGACTGTTGTTAAACTGTTATAAAAGATGTTTTTTTTAACAACTCTAAAAAAATAGAATAAAAAAGTTTTATGAAAATTTTATAAAAAAAATTTTAAAACTTTAATTTTACAACATAATTATTTCTAGATAATAAAACTACTAAAAAAACAGAAACAACAAGTCAACAACATCTAAAGAACATTTCGATATAGTCAAAACTGTTTCAGTTACAAAACAGTCAAATTTTTTTTTCTCTTTTGAGTTATCATAATACCTGTCTTTTAAGCAATAAATTTAAGTAGATTTGACTATGTTTTTATTTCTGTTTTAGAAAAGACCACTCTCCAATTCTTTGTATTAACTATAACTTAACTATTCAGAATGACTAAAAAAAAAAAATCGAGCTACATCGGGGTTTTTGTGATTTTGTGAACTCGCCCCAATTAAATTGTGATAAATGTTTAAGTTTTATGTTCATTTTTAAATATTTTAAGTTGTTTCATTGGATTCGTTGGCCCAAAATATGTTAAGGTACAAATTTTCAGCTTTCCAAAACACATCTAACAGAAACTAGGACCTAAACCATTTTTAAAAATGGCAGATTTTTGTTGGTGGGTAAACTTAAAATAGCTATATCTTAATATCATAGGAACCAATTGAAATTAGATGATAAAATTTTCAGGATGTTCATAATTTACTAAAATCTTTAGGTGGTTTAAACATCAGCAAAATCTGAGCATTTTCAAAAAAATTTGATGTTTCACATGGAATCGTCCATATGTGTGTGTGTGTATGTATGTATATGTATAGATAGTTGTGTGTGTATATGAATATATATACATCAGTATCCAGGCCAATTTTGATGCCAGTATATTGGTATGGGTGCCCAAATTTTTAGCCCAAATTCCAGCTCAAAGTATTTTAATACTTATATAAGTTTGTTTTTTAGAGTGTAGAGGCTATGTTTGACTGTTTTAGTAGCTTTTTAAGGTTTTTTGCGCCAATTGATACTTGAGATTTGAAAATATGTTGACACTATCGATTGTTAAGTCGTCTGCTAAAAAAAAAAATTAATGCGTCCGCAGAGGTATGACTGCTATACATGAAAACTTTTTGGATACGTCACTTTATATATATACTTATATATCTATATATATGTTTGTTTGTGTGTGTGTGTGTGTGTGTGTGTGTGTGTGTGTGTGTGTGTGTGTGTGTGTGTGTGTATATCAGTCTTGGTCAGGAAAGCCTTTATGACCATGTTAATATTAATTGTTTTGATGATTTGACCACAGCTCTTTACATATCAAAAATGCGCGGAGTAAAAAAGATTTTTTAGTTATGCAATAAAAATTAATAACATAAGAACATTTATCTTTACAAATTTTTTTATATTAGAAAAATCCTTTTAAATATAGTAATAAATTACTGATAATGGTTTTTTCTTCAAGTATTAACAAAAATTGTATATAAATTTTTTATTCATGTTACATAAATTATATAAGTATGCATTTTGTATAATAAAAAATATTTTTTTAAAAATAAACTAATTTTAATTTTATAAATGACAACTGCTTTAGACAATGATCGTCTTTTTAAAGAACTTTATATAAGAATCATTAAAGTTAATACACTTAAAAAGATAAAAAATTTTATTGAAAAAAAAAAAGAATTGAATATTAATTTTTAAAAATCTTTTAAAACAAAAGTTTCTTGAATAAATTTTTTATTAGAGTTATTAAAGTTAAACTATCATTTTTTTTAAATGTCTAAGTATTTACAATCATGTATATTTATGGAAACTTACTATTTTTAAATAAGTAAAAAAACAAATATAATTTAAATTGTATTAAATGTGTATATTTTTTAAACAAGCGTTTAAACAATCTGAGTTGTTACTTTATTTATAAGGGTTTCCCGTAATATTATTAAAACATTTGCAAACATTTGAAGGGCACAGGGGAAGAACCAGACATGTCCAAAATCTACAGGGGAAAAAGTAGACATATACCACATTACTCACCCCGGTGAGTAATGTGGTGTTGATTCAAATTACTAGGTCAGCCAATCAGCGTTTAGCTTTGGCATAATAACAAAGTGCGTGCAAAATGACAGATTGTTTTGACAGTCCAGTTGTGACTAAAAAGCCTCGAAAGCAAAAAAATAATGGGAGGAAAAAAGATGCAGCAAAGATTAAACACATAAAAAATCACACATCAGGTGAGGACTGCAAATGTAGTCGTCTAAAATGTTTTGAACAGATAGATGAAGCTGCAAGACAATCACTTATTGAGGGCTTCAACGCATACTCAAGCAAAGACAGCCAAGATGCTTATCTGTCTACAATGGTAATAGTTCTCCCTGTAAAACAACGTAGGTGTAGGAAAGGTGCAGACAAAGATTCCTACAAAACTAAAGAGATGAGCATAATGTATGTTGTAAAAGTATCCACAGAAACATCAGTTGAACCAGTGGTAGTGTGTGGTAATAATTTATAAAAATAAATCAAAGTTGAATATCTAGAATCTTTTATCACTGGTCAGATAACTCAAATTTTTCTTCTATTGTTTTAGAAATTCAACACCTTTTTTTCAAAACTAATGAATCTATAAAATGTTTAAAACTCCGTGAACAACCCTTGTGCATACACATTGATACCCATTGATTTTGTCTTTCACAGCATGGCACAATGTCACCGTATTAATCATTAAAAATTAAGAGACTTTTTTTTCAATCTAATCAATCTATCACACGCATGTTTCAATTGCTTTGCATTAGGCTAAGCGTTTCAACTTAAGCTATTCTTTTTTTAGAATAAAAGCGATCAATAGTCCTTGACTAATTTTATGCCTTGATAATGTGATATTATTTATTTTTTTTCGCAGGTTAGCTATGATTCCTACAGGAAACAGTTTAACACCAAGTTTAGCATTGGATTTGGTTACCCACAGAAGTACACTTGTTCTACATGTGACAAATTCATTGTGAAGTTGCAGCATGTGGATGGTGACATCGCCGACGCCAAGAGCAATGGCAGAGATGTTGCTGGTCTGAATAGCAAAAAACTGAACTATTAACAAACCTCGAGCTGCACAAACGCAAGACCCCTACATTCTACAACAGGAAAGCTGCAGCTAAGGAAAGGACAAGAAAATGTGACAAGTTTGAAGCAATCTGCTTTGACTTTGCCAAAAACCTACAAGTGCCAAACAAGTCCACCAATGGCGTTTACTATCGCAGGCAGCTCAGCCTGTAAACGTTTGTAACCCATGTATTGTCAACTGATGAAGTGTATATGTATACATATGATGAAACAGTAGCACAAAAGGGTGTTGACAACGTTTGTTCACTTCTTGCTGACTTCACCCGCAGCCACATTTCTGAAGCCATGGACAAAATCAATTTCTTCTGCAATGGGTGCAGTGGACAAAATAAAAACTACATATTGATAAGGTTCTTATACAATCAGGTACATGAGCGCAAGAGATTCAAGTTAGTGAAAATCACCTTTTTCATTAGAGGCTAATGGAGTGCGATTTCATTAGAGGCTAATGGAGTCCTAAATGGAGTGCGATAGAGACTTTAGCAACGTCAACATGGCAAAGAATGTAGACTTGCCAGAGGATTGGTTTGCAGAATTTGCAACTGCCCGATCATGTGTTCAACACCTTTCACGGCTACACAGGACATGTTCTTTGCCTACACAAAGTACTTAAGACTTTCTTTCAAAGCTGCATGCTCTATAAAAACACACCCAGTCAGGGAAATCCACATTTTGGACTCCCGTCCATTGCATTGAAAATGGTCCTCTGCCCATCAGTTCAGAAAAGTATAAAGACCTTTAAGTATTGAAAAAGTTTTGCAGCCCTACAAATCATCAGTTCTTTGATGAGCTTCCTCATTGTTGATCAGACACTGTTAGAGCTATTCCAGGTCATGAACTCAGTGATTCGTCAGAGAATGAGGATTGAATTGGTTATGTTGAATCCCTTGTTTCATTAAAACATTGCAACTGTAGCTTGTTTTATTTTTCTTACTTTGTTCTTGTGTGCTGTTTGTGTATGTTGTGCAGTTGTCATGAAATTAAGCTTTCTGTAAATCACAAAAAATGTCTCGCTTTGGTTGATTTATATGGATTTTTTTTTATTTGTAAAGATTGATTTATATGGCTTCTAAGTTCTAATGTCATTGTTTAAGCATCCCAAAGCATAATAAGTAAATCTGTAGAATAAAAAAAGCCTATTTTGGAATATCTTGCTTTCAGGGGGAAAAAACAGTCATGTCACAAAACCACCTCTTATGTGATTTTTTAGTTTAAATCTCATCAGTCATTAAAAAAACATACAAACTTTATTATTTCTAGCAATGATATTGGTTCGCCTTGCCGTATGCTGAATCTCAACTTTGTATTCTGTAGCTTAGATCATTGAAGAATGTTTAAACTTTTAAAATGGGTTTTCTCAAAACTTGCAAAATTTGACTTGTCTGCTTTTTCCCCTGTGCCCTTCCTTTGCAATTGCACATCTTCCTGATCAAGAATGGTAAATATATATATATATATATATATATATATATATATATATATATATATATATATATATATATATATATATATATATATATATATATATATATATATATATATATATATCATTCTTAATCAGGAAGGTGTGCAATCGCACCTCTTTGTATGACCATCCAAATAATGTAGAATGTAGAATATGAACATGGCTGTTAACAGAAAAGGATTATATTGTGTAATTAAATTACAAATTTTATAGAGAAAACTTGGCTTTGGTTTATTCAAACAGCGGAAAGTTAATGTATTTATGTGCTCAAGTCTATGGAAACATTTCAAAAGAATCTCCAAATGATATTAGAGGGCAATTTACTCAAGAGGAAAAGACATATTTTGGAAAGGTAGTTTGAAAGAAATTTCTTCTTTTTTTTTATTTTTTTTTCAAGACACGTACTTATAATTTTTAAAAGATATTGAAATCCACAAGGCTTATACTTAAATACAAGCCATATACGAATGATGTAAAGAACACATAGTTATGAGCTAAATGAATATGCTGCAAAGTAAACCAACAAATATTATACAAATAGTTATTAAATAAATTACTCTTTAAAGACTTTTTTAACTGAAAATTATTCTTCAAATAGTTTTTCAGGTACCTGGACATACAAATAGCATTGGAATAAAATGATAATAATAGATAATAAAGATAAAATAATGCAGACTTTACAATATATATACTTAAGTCCTAGGTAATAGAAAAAATCTTTTCTAATATATCTTTTTCTGCTATTACATTCAAACTTTCACTAATAAAATCATATAATTATAGTGGTGGAGGCTTTAATACATACATTGATTTAGGGTTGGTGTTTGGGTGGGTAGTGTCAAGGTTTTTAAGGTGATCTATTACAGTAAAATCGATTTTTCTTGTTAAGATTTAGGATTTTTTTAAATTAAATACCCAGAATGTAATTGGTTCTTATTCTCTGAGCTGCGGGCTTGACCAATTTTGTAGAATTTCTTTGTACTGCTCTTGCTATATACCTTTCCCTATGTACAGACATCCAGTACCCTTTCTGCTAATGACTGATCAGATCAGTTTTAACGGCATGCCAAAATGAAACTTTTTTCCATATATATATACAGTATTGTGAAAAAGTTAAGAACCACAAAAAAAACAAATCATACTTTATTTTTATTTTTAAATTTTTTTTTAACCCAATATATTTTTCTGGTAAAAAGAATAATAATAATAAATTTTAGAAAATAGACAAACAAAATAAAAAATAATAGTGATAAAAACTTTTAAACAAATATAAAAAATGTATTTAAAGTTTTATAGGTAATTTTTATTTTAAAAAAATTGTAAAAAAGTCAAGAACCACAGAATAAAAAACGATAATTTTTACCACCTAATACTGCGTAATTCTACCATGAATTTTTAAGCACTCATTTATACGATTTGGCATTGAGTCTATTAAATTCTCTAAAATATGTTTGGGAACATTTCCAAGTATTGCTGGTAAAATGTTGTGCAACTCCTCAAGGCTCCTTGGTGCTTTCTTGGCAATCTCTTTATCAAGCCAACTCCAAAGATTTTCAATGCAATTTAGATCTGGGCTATTTGGTGGCCAAGTTAGACGCTCAATATTTTTACTTTCGAACCATTCAGAGACAATTTTAGCCCTGTGACATGGTGCATTGTCTTGCTGAAAAATGAACGGAACGCTTTGCTCAAGTGCATCAATTGACGGTAACAAGTTAAAATATCGACATAATAAGTAGAGTTGAGTCGACCATCAAATAATTTAAACATACCGAGACCATAATATGTCATGCAGCACCATATTCCAACCGACCTGCTACCTTGTTTTGTTCTTTGAACGATACAATCGTGATTATATTTTTCTGAAGGCTGCCTGCGAATCATAATTCGGTTTTTTCGGTTATCAACCTCGATATTCATCTCATCACTGAACATTACTGTCCTCCGTTTTTGTTTAGACCATTCTTTGACGCTTTGGCAAAATTCTTTTCGCTTTTTTATATGTCGTTTGGTAAGTCGCGGTTTTAGAACAGCTTTTTTCCATAACATATTGTTAGCTAATAGTTTCCTACGCACAAGTGATGCCAAGGCTTGACGTCCATTTGAAAGCTTCCATTCCCTTCTTAATTCATGCGACGGCATGGTTCGATTTTTCTTTGCCAACCTGATTAAAAGGCGATCATCATTGGGTGTCGTCAAACGCAGTCTTCCAGAACGATGGCAATCAACGTAAGATTTCGTCTCTTTGAATCTTTTGATGATTGTTAGCACCGAACTATGTGATCGCTTTACTATTCTTCCAATTTCGCGAGCGGATTTACCTTCCTGGTGAAAATGCACCACTTTTACACGATCTTCATAGGTAATAGCTTTTCTGCTCATTTTTTCAAAAGGAAAGAATTTTTTTTTGTTTGAAATTAAATACTTTTTTTAAAAGTATTTAAAAAAATTAATTTTTTTCAAATGTTTTTATTGGTTCTTTGGTAATAACTCAGGTCATTAAAAGAATATTTTAAAAAAAAGGGAAAAATAGATTTAAAAAGACGTTTCCGCCGCATTTAGCACAAAAAATTCTTTGTGGTTCTTAACTTTTTCACAAAAAAAATATAAAAAAAAATTAACACAATATTTAATCCTTATTTTTTATAGGTTCTATTAACTAACTTTCAAAAAAAAAATTTTTTTCTTTTTTCTTATGCTAAATTTAATGTTTGAAAAAAAAAGACTATTTTATTATCTATAGAATAAAAATTAATTAAATTTATTTGAAAAAAAAATTTTTTTTTATTTAGTGGTTCCTAACTTTTTCACAATACTGTATATATATATATATATATATATATATATATATATATATATATATATATATATATATATATATATTTTTTTTTTTTTTTTTTTTTTTTTTTTTTTTTTGTTATTCACCTCCTCAAGGCCGAGAAGGCCACTATAGATGAGGAGGCTACTTAATAGTGGTTATAACCCTCTCTCAACTCTATAACTCCGAAACACGAACCTTGACACCACTACCGCATATACCGCATATACATATACATATATATATATATATATATATATATATATATATATATATATATATATATATATATATATATATATATATGTATATATATATATATATATATATATATATATATATATATGTATATATATATATATATATATATATGTATATATATATATATATATATATATGTATATATATATATATATATATATATAAAGATATATATATATATATACATATATATATACATATATATATATCTTTATATATATATATATATATATATATATATATATATATATATATATATATATATATATATATATATATATATAGATATATATTTTTTTTCTTTATGTTAGTTCACCTCCCCAAGGTCGAGAAGGCCACTACACACGAGGAGGCTACTTAATTGTGGTTATAACCCTCTCTCAACTCTATAACTCCGAAACACGAACCTTGACGAACAAGGCCGCTGCATGGAGAAACAAGTTGAGCGCGGTACTACCAGGGACGTGGTGGGGATCGAACTCGGAACCTCTCGCTTACAAAGCGAGCGCACTACCACGACACCACTACCGCATTAATACTACCACATTAATACTAATAATACTGATATACTACTGTGATCAAAAAGTAAAGTGAATTTTTTTATAAAATGAAAAATCTTTATTTATTCTTCCAAATTTGTATCGTCCCCCTCAAAATAATCCCCCCTCCCCGGCCCCAATGCACTTTTGCCAACGTTTTTTCCAGTCTTCGAAGCATGCCGAAAAGTCCTCGGTAGGGATAGCCTTCAATGCGCGTGCCGAATCATGTTGGATCTCTTCAATGGACTCAAAACGATTTCCCCGGAGTGGTCTCTTGAGCTTTAAATTGAGCAAAGAAGTGCTATTAAATAAATTTAATAGCACTTCTTTGCTCAACAAAATTAGACATCGTGAAAATCGCCGAATGCACTTTTGGTACTTCAGAAACAAGCGTAAACAAAAAAAAATAATTATGAGTTTGACATGTAATTTGGCGCAAATGTTAATGACATTCCTACCAACTTAAAAATAAAAAAGATTGGACGATTCGAATAAGGCAGGAAGTTTAAATTAAAAATTCACCTTACTTTTTGATCATATATATATATATATATATATATATATATATATATATATATATATATATATATATATATATATATATATATATATATATATATATATATGTATATATATATATATATATATATATATATATATATATATATATATATATACATATTGTAATTAAATTTATTTGTAATTAAAGTTATTTTATTAACGCGTTAAAAATCATACAAACAGTTTGTTTTTTTCTCACTATAACAAAAGTTACAAATAAAATCTTAGTTCTTATTAAAAAAATCATTTTTATTATTTTCTTCAAATATGAACTAAATTTTATTTTGAAAAAAATATTTTTTTCATGAAACGTAAAATATTTGTTTATTTTCTTATGATTTTATATTTGGTTTTTGGTTATTTTATTAACTGTTAATACATTTTTTCTTATTTAATTTGTGATCTCTTTTTAATAATGTTTTTAAACAATAAAGTTTTTTTTTGTTATTTATCAGTTACCGATAACATATTCGTGATCATAATTTATTTTCGTAAATTAAATGAACGTCATTAAAACTTTACGTTATTGAATTAACAATAAACAAAATATCTTATTAATGAACTATTTACATCAAAATAAATCGTGCATTTTTTAAACTTATTATGACTAAAAATAATTTTTATATTTAAAAGGAATTTATATATTTAATTCCTTAAGATAAAACTTAAAACACTTTTTTTTTAACTAATTTTTAATAGCAAAAAAAAAATTATGAAACAAACTGTTTCTTTAACAAAAAAATCTATTATTTTACAATTGCGGTTAAATTTACTTACGACTTTATTTCTTCTGAATAAACGTCACGTTAACGGTATTCAAAAGATAATTTAAATATTCTAAAAGATATAAGTTTTTGCGTAGCGCAAAACTGCTGAACGCGTAGGCAATTCGCCTTTTCGCAAGCAAAATGCGAGCTGCGTAGTGCTTCTTAACAAGGCCTGATATATATATATATATATATATATATATATATATATATATATATATATATATATATATATATATATATATATATATATATATATATACTTATGCATGTATGTATGTATTTATGTATATGTTTATGTAGGCATTTGAATACTATAATAAAGCATTGTCAATTTTGCAAAAAAGAGATTATTCTTCAGTAATATGGGAAAACATTTCAATGGAGTTATCAGGATGCTACTTTAATATGGGTTGCCTAATACAAGATCATGCTCCTTTAAAGTCTAACGCTGAAGAAAATGTGAGAGTTATTCTTCTGTTTTTATATATATATATATATATATATATATATATATATATATATATATATATACTTTTTTAAATGTATTATTTAACCTTTTTTTGGTTGAAATTTAATTATTTTTAAAAATTGTGTTTAACTGTTATTTAAATTTTTATTATTTTTTTCAAAAGTTTATTAAGCTTATTTTATGCCTTCACTCAAACTGTTTATACTATTATCTAAATCACACAATAAAAAATGTAATAAAGACTTACTTTGAAATATATTTTTCATTTCCATATTTATAATTTCAAATGTTTTACATTTATAAGAGGAGGATGTCATTTTGTTTGAGTATTTTTAAAGGTAGGGTATGATGCAACTTAATCTTTTTCTCCCTACTTGAATAATAATTATCCCAAAAAAATTTCTTATCTTTTTAATTAACACATTGCATGCAGGACACGTATTAGTATGTTCTCTGATAATTAATGCTTGAGCATAGAACATGTACTAGAATATTTTCTGAAGGCTGCTACCTCAGTGCTTGTCCTGTACTATCACAGGTTAGTGTCATTTTTTTCTTCTGTTTTTCATCTGTGTTTTAGTGTTCGAAAAAATCAATTTTAATTTAAAATTAACCTTTTATTTATTTTTGCAAATCCGCTGCGAAATGCACCCGCAAGCAATGTGTTAAAATTTATCTATATACAATTTTCTTTCTGCTTTTTCTTTTGCCTACACATTTGTGGTTTGGACTGGCTTCTATAATGCAATTTTCTTATGTAATTATAAAGTTATTTTTTCAACTTGATGTCCTTCCTTGCCTTTAATTTTTAAAATACTTTATTGCAATACTTCAACAAAAAAGATTAAAATCAATCATTTAATTTTAAATCAAGGTTTAAGAGTCCCTAAATTAAATTACAAATTTTATGAGTATTTTTTCTCTTGAGTAAGTTTTCATTTATATTTAAATAAGAAAATGGTGTTTTGGAAACCTGTCCAAATCACACAAGTATGTCTAGATGTTAAACTTAAAATATATGTGTATGTATTTGTATCATTTAGATTATTAAAGATGTTTCAAGTGCATTTATGAAAGCATTACAGTTTTCTGAGCCTTTACTTCTTGGATCTTCTGACAAAAATCAAGTTTTATTGCGTGTTGGAGCTATTCATCATAGACTTGGTTCTCTTTATCATCATATGCTCAGAAATCAGGTATTTTTAAATTATATACAAGTAATATAATAACATAAAGAAAAATTAGTGATGTAAGGTGATGTTAGTTTAATGGTCTTCTTCCTAGATAAAATGTTTAATTGTTTGTCTTTTTCATATGCATGTATGTATGTGTATAATTTAAACCTATGCATTTATTTGTGCATTTATCCACTTATGTTTATATGCGGTTATTTTTATACTAGATTTCTGATTCTGATAAGAAAAGTTATCGGTCCCTGGCTGAACTTCACTACAAGAAATTTCATCAAGTTCTATCTGCTGAACATTTTCCACTACAAGTTCTTCAGGTCATTGTTGAAAGCATAGCTTTATATGATTATCTTTTACAGCAACACCATTCTTGGAAGTATCTTAAAATAAAGTTTAATATTCTCAACGAAAACACACAATTAATCACATGTCTTCAAAACTTATTGATAAAAGTCTCTGATACCAAACCGAAAATATGTGATGCTGTCATTGACATTGATGAATTAATGAAATTGTCTTGTATTGTCTATAATCAGCTATCTTCAACATTCAAAGATACCATTGTTATGTCAAAGAAAATGAAACGACTTGAAGGGTTAGAGATAAATGCTTTGAAATCATGTTTTGAGATTATTTTACGAAACTCTATAATTGATGACACAAGCATCACAACTATGTTAGAAAAACTACTTCTAATTTTATCAAAAATATCGGAGAAAATTCTGAATAAAAGTTTGCATAATATTGACTTAAATGAGACTTCTCATTCATGAAAACAAAATAATATTGACTTAAATGAGACTTCTCATTCATGAAAACAAAATAATATTAATAATAAAAACATTTTTACATCTATGTATAATAAACTTATTAATTTTCACATTTTATGTTATCTGTGTTTATATATTTTAATGTTCTTATTTTTTGTATTATAATATTTATTTTAAGAAAATTTTATTTGTTCAAAGTTGCTTTTACAATTTCTATTTTCAATTGTCCAATGAAAAATATGAAGAAGCAAATAGAATACAAATAGAAGCTCAGAAACATTGTTAAATTAAAAAATTTTTAATTTTTTTTTTTTTTTTTTTCAAATTTATAAACATCTGCATTTTTATTGTCATAGTCTTAAATATTTGATGATTAACCGCCTAGTCAAATATTTAGCATATATTCTTGGTTATTTGTTTTTTCCATGTGTTTTTGAACTTCATTTGTAAAATTATTGTAAAATTTTTTCAATAAAATATATTTTCAAAACAGATTTGAGTCTAAAAGTTTTGGTTTAAAAAATGATAACAGAATATAGTACTGCTTATGTTGGCTAAAGTTTATGAAAATATTTTTCATATATAAAATTTAGGATTTTTGCTTTAAAAAAACTTTGGAACTGCTTTTAAAAAATTATAAATTTATAATAGTAATGTCTGTCAATTTTATGTTTCATAATAACAGCTGCAAAAAATGAAACATTTTAAGTGAAATAAAATAAAACTATGAAGATAATAGGAATAATAATAATTAAAAGAATATAACAAAAAATTATCATTATAAAAAAAATTTTTAAGTATAAAAGGCCCGGTGAATAAAAAAAAGCAATTACTTTTGCTCATATTTTTACTCATGTAAAACTGAGCAATAAGCATTTTTGGAGTAAATTGGTCAGCTTTACGCTAATAAAAATTTTATTTGTGTAAAGCTGAGCAATTACTCCAAAAACGCTGAATAAAAGCAATTGCTTTTTTTTATTCACCTGGCCTAAAATCTGTTACTTAACAATACTATCAAAAGCAAAACAAATATGAAATTTGAATCAGTTAGAAAATAGCTTGTTGACTGAAGTTAATTTTTTTTTTTAGTGCTATATACAGTTTACATTTATGCTAAATATCACACTATATCACACATTCATGGTCTATACAATACATCCATATTTTTATATGTAAACACTGCACATTTGTACTAAAATGTATATAATTTTTTTGTTCACACTTTGTGTGAACAAACGACATGTTTAGAGTTAAATTTAGTGTTCAAAAATAATACAAAATAGCACTTTATTTAATAACTATGAATTAGCACTCTTTTATATAAAGCTTGAAAAATCTTTTCCCCAGATCTATTTAAAATCTTTTTTGTGTTTGTTTTTGGTGTATCTAAATCTTTTTGTGTGTTTGTGTGTCTATGGTGTACTTTCAACAACATGAAATAGTTTTATATGTTTAAATTGTTTTATGAAGAAAAAAAAAGGAAAGGGTTGTATTGCATTAAAGAAAAATGTCATCTTCTGAAAGTGGTGAAGATGAAGATTGGGTATTTTATAAAGATCGCGAAGAGTGGAATGACATCAGTCCCATTCCACAAGATGATGGTCCTCATCCTGTTGTTTCAATAGCTTACTCTCCAAAGTGTAAGAGAATATTTTTAAAAAATTAGCAGTAGAAATTTCATTAATTTTAACCAAATGTTAAAAGATATTTTTCTTACAAGAAATTAAATATAAAAAAAATTAATTTGTTGTTTTTTGTTTTATTTTTTTAGCATAATCAGTCTTCTCCGTATAACCAGCGCTTTCGCCCTCTAGTCTTTTCGTGCTTGCCTACACGCCCGCAAAAACTTTGGCGAGCGCATATAAAAGCGCTTGCCAAAAAAATAAAAACAATAAGTAAAAAGTTTCATTTTAAATTGCAATAAAAAATATTTTTGTTCATTTATTCAACTTTTATGAATAATTTTCTTTTACTAGTTTTTTTTTTTTTTAATTTTATGTAGTATTTATTCAAAGCATTCTTTTCGCTATTTTTATTTTAATTTAAACAGCAGAAAAAAATGAATTTTTTAAATCGTGCAGGCTAACTTTAAAAAGACCATCCTACCAGCGCTTTTTCATTAGCTGGCATTAAATTTCAAACAGAGAAGACTGCATAGTCATAAAGGAAATTATTAATATTTTAATTTTGTATTAATGTTAAAATATTTATGTTAGTTGCTCATTTTTTCTGTATATAGTTAATTTAATATCATAGTTCAAGATGTTTACGGTTATGTTCGTGCTGTACTAAAAGCTAATGAGTTGAGTTCCAGAGCACTTGGGCTTGTCACTGATGCAATCACTCTAAATGCTGCAAATTACACTGTTTGGTGAGTCAATAAGTGCTAACCCTAAATAAATATTAAAATATCAAATAATATAAACCCTAAATGAGTTAATAAATGCTAACTCTAGACTAAATTTCATACCATAATCTCTTAGTTTTCAGAAAATTATGAATATAAGAATATCCTAAAATTATTTTTTTGTGGGAAAAAGTAATGTGCGCCATCTAGAACTTGGTTACTAGGTCCATTATGACCAAATGTAAAATAAATTAAAAATATAAAATAAATAAGAGAAAAGTCCCTTTTTGTGGCTAACTTGACCCGAACATGGGTAACCTGGACCAGGCAAAACACGATCCACCTCTGATTACCAATTCAATATGATAGTGTTATAGCTGGTGTGATTAAAGGCATTTTAGGTTTGCCTTTCATGAACTCCTTAGGTATTGGAAAGAGTTTTTGCAGTATCTTCATCTTCTTTTCTTTCTCAACATTATCAGCTAAAGACATAACAACAAGTTGTTGACTTGAATACCAGGTATGATGCATACTTTTCAGTAGTGATTGAGTGGGGTCAGGATATACTTTACTTAAATCAAGCACGTCCTTGAAAGCTGATAAATCATTAACTCGTGCTTTAATACTCAAAGAGATTTGAGCATTAAAGCACCAAAGGACAGTATGTCAAGTATATTAATAAAGGAACTGTGTCTGAACCATAATTTTTTCGTGTTCATTTGTGATGCTTGAGATGTCCTTTGTCATTTCTAATGTAAGCAAATAAATGCCATCTGCAATAAACTTTCATGGCAAGCTCATGGCTAATGAAATTTTATAGCAGGAACATGTCCACCAAGGTAGTAAACATAAAGTTGAAAAAGATAATTGTAGTCTCCAGTCTATTGTAGATAGGTGATCCAACCTCCAAAGAAGTCCTGTTAAATCTAACTAAATTATCAGATGAGGTGTCAATCTTACCAATAATCTTTGACCAGGCCTTCTGTAAGCACTCATAAATTTCTCTTCTTGGAGACTTAGTCTTGATACCAGTCAGTTTAGTCATCAAATGTTTAATATATGTACTTCAATGGTATGGTGAAGACACATTTCCAGATGAGACTAGTATTAAGGATAGTTGATAGGATTGTGGCTGTTCCAGCAAAATTTCAAGTGTTAGATACAGTTATGTCACAGTAAACACCCACAATATTGTCGACAATATCATAGTATTCCAAAAAATTAAGGATTAAATGATCCTACTCTGACCCAATTGAATTTTCTGTCTGTGCAATCCGAAGTAAGAATTCATCTCTTCATTCCAAATCTTGTTGCACTAATTTCAATTCTTTCACAGGTAACTCTCAGATCATTTTCGTCTACCAACTCTCTAACAAGTTTTCCATCAAGTTAAACTGAGTTTCTTTCCTTTTAAAACATCAACAAGATCCTGTCATAGTGTTTCACCTAAAGCAATTTAATTATATGTTCAAAAGGTATAAAGATATAAAGTATACTTATTTATTTTAGTAAATAATAACTACCAAAATTTTCAATAATGCTGTATCTTTTTCTTTGTATCTTAATAAATTATTTTCATGCAAATCAACACCAGCTTTATTATAGATAGCAGAAATCATAGCAGCCTAGGGTCTAACACCAATTCTATATCAAGCGCTAACAGCAGTAGTAGCTTCAATTAGTTCATCAGGTGTTAATTCTAAAACTATTTTTGATTTTTTTGATTTGGACATTATAGTCAGAATCAGTGAGTTGGAATGCATGAATTGGAACTTTCAAATGGGTCATCTTGCTAGTCATCATGCTACAGCATCTTCAAACTTGCTTTGTCCATCCTAACCTCTGTCTGTGCTTTTATTGTATGTTGACTTCTTTGATACGTCAATGTTTGCACAGTATTTTTCTCATTATGCGAGACTTTCTCAGCTGCATCTGTTTTTCTTATCATTCAACTGCTTAACTCTTTCATATCTTTCCTTTCTTTGCAGAGCCTTGAGTTCAAACTCTTCATTTTGCTGTGCATTCATAGTCATACTAATATTGCAGGATATTTCTGACCCTAGGCTGCTGATTAACTGGAAGCTCATTTATGGGATATTTTAGCAGATTGTCTTAAATTGCTTTGAACAGTGTAATTTTTCTTTCTCTGGTCCTTTTTAGTTGATCTTTTTTTTTTTGCACGACCCTTTTTTTTTTTTGAATATACTTATTTATGAAACTAAAAATGTTAAAACCAATTTAAATCACATGTATATTAAATGGATCAGTTTTATAAATAACAAATGCAGTGAACACTAAAATAAAAGTAATAGGTTAAAAATGCCTACTTTATTAAAGAATAATTACAAAATCATGTTTATGACTAAAATTTTATCCATTTTTTATTGCAGGTGCATTTAAAATAATAAAACTTGAAAAATATGACAAAAATTGACAATTTTTAAGTTTTACACCAAGCTCTCTTACACTTGTCTCAGATCAATATTTTGGATATAATTAGTCATTTTATATATAAAAACCAAGTTTCAGATGGCACACAAAAAAATTATTAGTTGGAGACCCTATTATACAAAATTTTAACACCCTCAACACCGTGGGCCAAACAGATGTTTTTACGGACATTTGTTTACGGGCTTTTGAATGGAAAGTGCTATGGCGTTGATTAAGGACTTTTTGGAAAGGTTTTTATGTGTAAATTTTGAAAAAACTAAATAATAATTTTGCTGCAGGATATTTAGGTCATAATACAAAAGAACAAAATATTTCATAAAATTTGCTTTTTCTTTGTTTATAACAAAAATATGTATAATTGTTTATAAATATGTATGTATATTTTGTAATATAAAGATAACATAGGTACATCAATGGCAAAAACAATTAAAATTATCGAAAGAAGTATTAAAATACATAATTTATTCATATGTTAACATTTTAAAATGTGTCATCTTCAGATAAAATGTTATTAGAGACATTTTGTTTATGAAAATACTTATCAGAATGTTCTCATTCATACCAAAATTTTCAAAATGGTTTTGACTTGTATCTCTTGTCAAAAAAAATTTGATCAGATGATATCCACATTCAGTTAATGGTGTCTGTTAAACTAACAATTTAGGAGTTTTTTCTTGAGAGTCTAGTATGTATCAATCTTAATATTTTGAGTCTAGTATGTATCAATCTTAATATTTTGTTATTACTTTTTAACCCTGAATCATAAAGATTTCCCAAACCACTTTCCTCATTATTCAAAATAAGCTCCCAAGAATGACCAATCAGTTTGTGAAGTGGTGGTATTATACTGATCCATGGTCCAGTTAAATTTATTTTTTGTAACAGATGAAAACTTGTTAAGTAGGAATAAATAAAAATCTGTACAATAACTTTTATATTAATCCAGATAAATTTTTCTTTTTGAGGAAAATACTCAAAGCATTACTAACCAATATAAACTTTTAAAATGTTGCATGGTGTTGAACAGGCAATTGTGCAATAATTAAATCACTATTTGATTTTTTGTGCAATAGTTCTCTAGCTATATAACCTGTTGTTGTTCTCCCTCTTTTTCCAATCATATAAAGGTAGTCCCATTTTATACTTGTTTATTTTAATATCTCTGTTTGTAGTGAAGTCTCTGCTTGCTTCAGAAATCTATTTGAAGCACTGAAAGACCAATCAAAAACACCAGCTTTCACATGTACAATAGTCTTCATAAAATGGTCAAGTGTACCCAGTAAAGCATGAAGAACCTATAAAAATATCTGCAATTTTTAAATGTAATAATTTTTATTATCAAGTATGTTCCTATATTAAGAATATACAATAATATGAACACTATTACAAGATAACAATTTACTTGTATTGGTTTTACATCAGCGGTTGGAATTGATTTGAAGGTTTGCCCGGCCCTTGTGATATAATTGTTTTTTTTTTTTAAATTAAAGAACCATCTTTTTGTTCAAATTGGTTAAACATTTCATTCATAGTTATAGTGTCTTGATTCATTACAAAACCATTTTCAATTTTTTCAATATTCAAACTGATCTTTTGAGCATGTGCACAGATCACAATATGCACCTCGAACTCTTAAGAAGAGATTAGCTGCTTTTATATCCATCATATATGATTGAGCTATCACCTTTACATTAAATTGTTTTCCCTCTTTATACATAAGGAAACTTTATTTTTTAACTCTTTAATATCAGAATTAAGGACAATCAGTGAAGAGTTTCTTTTGATTCTTTTTCTATTTGAAGACTCAGCGCTCTGTGACTCAGTGGGGTGTTAGGTAACTTGCAACCATATTAACAAATCTGCCTCTGTTTCAAGTGGACAAAACATTGTTATTATGATATTGCTACTGCTAACACCTTTTTGATTAAATATTGCATGGCTTCTACTACCATAAAATGTATGCCAGCATAGCCCATTTTTTTAAGTTTGTTTTTCTTCAGATGCAGATCTTTGCCAGCTATTCTGAATTAATGTTTTTGGTGCAAACGTCAATTCATCGAAGTCAAGTGCCATGGCAATTATCAATATGCAACCTGTTATATTTACGAAGTTTTTTTTCTTTTTTCTAGCTTTTGTTGTTTATTAACCTCAGCAATAAAAATTTTAAAATGCGTTAAGTTCAGTGAGCTAAACTAAAGATATATATATATATTTTTTTTGATTCATTATCTAAACTTTTGAAACAAAGTGATTTAAACTTAAAATAGTATAATATAATTCAAAATATAAATAAGTTTGCCTGATAAGTAAAAAATTATATTATTACTATACCACAAAGCCCTCAGTTTTGTTTTTAACTCTTGCTATTCGTTCATTCTGAAACAGATTTAAATGCTGCAATATTTTTTTTTTTATTAATGGTTGTCTAAATTAAATTTGGTCAAAGATAAAAATTCAGTCGAGAAGAGGGCAAGGGGGGGAGGTCTTAATCCTTTTTTCAATTTGTAGAAATATTCTTTTACTGAATACACCTTCCCCTTAAAAGGTATGTACAATATAATTTAAAACTATTTGCATTAATATTTTTGATTTAATTTACAAAAATTTAAACTGAAGGGGTAGGGTCATTCTTTTACTTTTTTGTTTAAAAGTGCTATGTTGGCACAATTTAGTTAAAAAGCATCTTATTTCTTTTTGTTTACTAGTGCCAACTTGACACTTTATGAGATTTTTTCTGATAAAAATTTATTTAAAAAAAAACTAAAATTTTGCTTTCAATAACAACTAACTTATTTTATTTTGGTAACATTAATTTTTGAGCAATGTCCACTGTTTGGCCCTCTGTGCTCAATTTGAGGGTTTCAAATTTTATAATTGTTGAACATTTAGAGATTATTTTATGAAATTTATGAATTTATCAATGAATATAAATTTATTTAAGATTAAGACAAAAAATATTTTATCAAATTATACCTCTTGGTATATAATTTCAGGAGAAAAATAAAAATTGCTTCTATGGTTTTTTTTGTATCTGGTTATTTATTAATTAATTTTTTTGTTTGTTTTGGTATCCTTTTGTATGTTTATTATTAGATATTTAAGAAACTTTTTTTTTTAAAATCTTTTGCATTGATTTCTAGCAATAATACAATGGGGTTTGTTCTCCTAAGAGTTGTTATTGTTAAAAAGATATGTGTTTTGAAATAGCAGCACAAGAAAAATACCATGGAGTATTGTAAGAGTTAACTTAAAATTGATGAAAAAAGCTGTCATGCCTGCCTGAATCCAGAAAGTTATAAAGGAGGTTAAATTTTCAGCAGTGAGATAAAAGACATCAGCCCACGGACCATTATGTCTACTACTAGTCTCCAAACAGTTACTACTAGCTGGTCTCAGAACCATTAAACTGAGATTTTCAACTGTACTATCATTATTAGATGCCGGAAATAGTGCATGATTTATCATCTTAATCAGGAAACAGTGTGAGTATTAGACTAAGAAAAGGATTTGAGGGTGTTTAAAAGAAATTCTCTGCTTGTTCCTTAACAAACACCAGCAGTTAGCATCTGCCTATGACTTGTTTTTTTTTTTATTAAGACACCATCTCTAGTGTTTAATTAACCAAGAACCCCATAGTAGTGTGAATTTTAAGACAGAGTTAACTTCTACAAGCTGTTGCCTAGAAAACTGAATCCTACAAGACAAGCAAGCAGGGCATGAGGCAGGTTGTACTTGATTGCATGTTACCATTATCAAGGTGATCATAATGATTCTAGTCCTTATTTATTTATAAAAAAGATTGTAATCTAAACATGCTGGGTTTGGCCTGACAATTGTTTTAAATTTAAAAAAACTATTAATTATTTTGGCTTTTAAATTTTATGTAATAAGTAATCAGAAAGTTTATTACATTATTTTTAAAAAACACTTATGTGTTTAATGCCCCACCCTAGTATATATGTTTAAATACCTCCATTAAAGACCATATTATATACCACCCTATATAGACTATATTATATACCACTATATAGACCATATACTACACCACTTCCCATATAGACCAAGATAGCAATCAAAATCAGTTTGACCACTAATTTTAAAATATGTTGTTACAACCAATAAAACTGTTGTTACAACTAATAAAACTGTAGTCTAAACCATTAACCTTGACAGTGTGCAGTACTACCCGAGATCTAGTTTTTAACTAGATCTCGGGTAGTACTGCACACTGTATGTGCTTTTTGTTTATATAGTGAGAACTTTGTTTTTCTAAAGCAAAAGTTTGTTTTCAAAAATAAAAAATTATGTTTTAAGTTTATTTTCTATTTCTGTTTTCTTTTTTTTTTTTCTTCTAAATTTTCATTTTGTTGGTAAAGGAACTATCGAAGAGTTTTACTAAAGGCTTTAAACCAAGATCTTCATGAAGAGCTCAATTATATCACAAGTATTATACGCAAACAACCGAAAAACTATCAAGTGTGGTAATTTATTTATGATTACACTTGTGAAAAAAACGTTTTTTACTTTATAACCTATAACTCCAACTTATAACTATATAGTCCAAGTTACTTTTTATTATTTTTGTAATTATTGCAAGGTACCACAGAGGAATAATAGTTCAATGGCTGAATGATGCATCTAAAGAGCTTTCCTTTACTTCAGAAATGTTACACAGAGACAGTAAAAATTACCATTGTTGGCAACACAGGCAGCTAATATTAAATCGTTTTAAATTGTGGACTGATGAAGTAGATTTTACCACAAATTTTATTGTACAAGATTGCAGAAACAATTCAGCCTGGAACCAAAGATACTACGCATATATAAATACAACAGGATTCACTGATAGTGTTGTAGAAAGTGAAGTCAGGTATAAAATTTCAAAAAGTTTTTTGCTGTTTTTTATATTTATATTATTAAAGTTTAAAGTCTCGATTTTTTTTCCTTATATTACTGCTATATTTCTATTAACAACTATGTGTCAATTCAATTGAAACATTTTTTTTTTTTGAATTTCATTAAAACATAACATTTAAACACAAAAAGTGTCAGTTGTAAATATAATTTAATAGATTATTTTTTTTACAGTTTTACAGTTGAATGGATAAAAAAAGTTCCAAACAATGAGAGTACTTGGAATTATTTGACAGGGTATTTTAATTTTTATACTATTGAATAAATATAACTTTTATAAAATTAATACTTTTTACATATTATTTCATTTCAAAGTTTTTTAAGTTCATACCAAGAAAATTATGCTATTTGATAAAAGTTTTACATTTTAAATTAAATTGGAGTTCAAAGATCTCCACTGAACACAATATAAGTATGTGTTTTTATTTGTTTTTTGATGATAGCGTACTTAATGCAGCTGGTGGTCTTTACAAGTTTTTGGCTTTGCAAGATGAATTTGAAAATTTGTTAAAAGAAGGATGTGATTCTCCGTATCTTCTCTCGATGTTAGTTGATTTTTATGAAGTCTCTCTTGAACATAATCCATCAACTGGAAAACAAAATGGTGTACGTGCAGTTGAGGTGCATATATTTTTTTGATTCAGTTTTTTTTTTTTCTGTTTTCAATTTTTAATAATTAGTTTATTTATCTTGTTATTTTGTTTTAACACATGCATTTAAATAATTTTAAAGAATTGATATTTAAAGATTTTATAGTTACATTATTTATATAATGTAACTATTAAATATTTAAATAATAAATTTTTTATTATGCTTTAGTTCTTACTGTTTAATTTTAAACCAAGAACAAACACATGATGTAAATAGTAATAACCATGATAATTATAGATTTAAAACAAAAAATACTCCACCTTTTATACCTGATTTGGAAAATTTTGAAAATGACCTATGCACTTATTTAAAACAATAAAGTTTCAGCATATAGTTAATGAGTTTCAAAAAGTATTTAAGTTAGGTGTTAAAAAAATTAAATCAAACTCTAGTATTTTAATTTTTGTTGATAAAAAAAATAATATTTACCAACTCACAACAGAAAACTACAGAAAATATTACACAATAATATTACTAACTTTTATGAGAAAGCCACTAAAAGTACATTTAATTTAGATGCCCAAAGTATTGCTAATAAAAAATAACTATGAAAATAGATTTAAATCAACTGCCCTGCTTAAGTGTTTGTTATATTAAAAGATCATAAACCAAATTTTCAAAACAAACTACCTTGTAGGTTATTAGTTCCCTCAAAAAGTGTGATTAGACATCTAAGCAAATTTTTGGACAAAGTTAGTAATATTCTTAGAAATAAATTACATTTACAACAGTGGTAAATTACTAATATAAATTGGTTTTCTTTAATTAAAAATTAAAAAAAAAACCTACATTTTTTTGTAAGAGCTCATGGTCGCCAGACCTACATTATTAATTAAAGGTTGAAAATTTCTCACTGCGTGCTTCCAACACTAGTAGAAACACGTAGGATGGTTAACTATATACTTCAGATCATGGTGGTTTTAGCTGGTAACAAGTACCAAAGCTGTTTAAAATACCGACTAAACTATGTCAAATTATAAAGCATATTTTTCTTATAATTTTCTTTGGAGTAGTATTAGATATTTTTTTCAGAATAAAAAACAGCAATGGAAATAACCAGGACAATTGTCAAGAAAATCATTTTTAGAAAACACTATTAATTTATTTAAAATATTACAATTAATAATATAAAATTAGGTATAAAGTATTAAGTTGACTTATTAATAAAAAGTTAGTTTATTGCAAAAGTAAAGATAAAAACTAGGCAATTAAAAAATATAAAGTTTGGAAAACAATTAAAAAATATAAAATTCGGAAAAGAATTTGATGTAACATATTTTCGCTTTAACAACTAGCTACCTTTCAGTACACGTATTATACTGATAATATAAGTTGACAGTGGGCTACTTATTTAACGTTAATAATTTTTACCTCTCAATAACAGCAGATATTGTAGATAAAATATTTGAATTTGCAAAAATCGAAACAGTTATTCCAGAAGAGACAATTCATATATTAAAACATTGATGTAACAATGGGCAGTGATGATGGAGCAGAAATTTGTGAATTTCTTGGATTATATATTTTTTAAATTTATCAAGTAAAATAATCAATATTAATGATTTAGACCTTTATTTTGATAATGGTTTGATAGTAATGCGTAAAAAATCAGAAAAGGGGTCATCCATAAATTACATCATGCTCTAAAGGAAGGGGGTATATATTTTGTGACGACTCATACATAACTTGCTACTAAAGTGTTACTATTTTTGTGACAAGGGGGATGTCGAAAATTGTGTGATGTAATTTAAGGACAACCCCAAAGATGTAATGAAAAATTTTTAAAAAAATGGTGAATATAAACTCAAACCATCCCAAATTCTAAAACAAATCCTAGTTTCAATAAATAGTAGGTTAAACAAAACTCCTCTGATAAAAAAGAAATTCAGTTCCTCTTAATGTATTTATGAATATCTCTTTAAAAAAAAGTTGATTTCAAAACTACGAACAAAAATTTGACCCTAAAAAAATAATGCAAGAAAGTGAAAAAGGTTCAACCACCTTTTCCTCCCCTCATCACCCCCATACAGTAAAAATATTTCCACTAGCATAGTAAAACTGTTGTTTAAAATTGGTGGATAATGCCCTCTAATAAATTGCATAACGTTTTCAGTCGAAATACTATAAAAGTTAGCTTGAGTTTCTATGATTTTTTTAAAATTCTTTTTAAAAAAGAATTTTTAAAAATCACAGTAATGTTTTTTGTCAAATAAAAAAGAAATTCTAAACAAGTATATTACAGAAAATTGTAATTGTAAACAAAAAAACAATTGCCCAATGAGCCGAAAATGTTTATCAAAAACATGGTATATAAATTCTTGTTTCTTCTAAGAATGTACCTGATAAACAATACATTAGCTTAACAGAGGGTGAACGTAAAAAGCATTTTGCCATTCTTAGGCGTAAAATTTGGAAAAAATTGATTTTTTATTTAGTGAAGGGGGGGGGGGGGTTCTTCATGCTCTAATAAACTAAGGGGTTTTGAATTTAAAAAAAAAAAGTGGGACGAGTGGGATTTTTTCTAAAATCTATAAACTTCTGGGATAGTTTATAATTTATAAATCAAAACTAATATTTTACAAGTTAAGCATAGAACTATTTAATTCTAGCGTGGCTCGTGGTCACTTTTACTAACAGCTGTTTTAACATAATTTCAATAGGATATGCTGATATAAGTTTTATACTTTAAAGAAATAAACCAAAAGTTCATTTTTCGACAAATTTACTAGGTAGATGATTTTTAAAGCCTGTTTACACTGAAAGTTTTTGTTTTTATTGGTGATTGAAATAATTTTTAAGGCCCATTTTCACTTCTTTTTTTTTTTGAAATAAAATTTTTTGTTGATAACAATTAAAAATTAATAAACATATTTTTACTCTCAAGTCCTTAAGTTAATTTATACCAAAAATTAATTTACGGGAATTACGACTTCCCATAATTTAATTTTTGGTATAAATTGAAGTTTTATTAATTTGATCATTCATTCTGATGAGTCTTTATTGATGAAACACAGTGTAAGGTAAAAAAAAATCCTAATGGTTTTTTAATAATTTATTAATACTCTGTTTTGTTAAGAACATTAGGCACTCCACTTGGTAGAATACATTAAAAATAATATATATATATATATATATATATATATATATATATATATATATATATATATATATATATATATATATATATATATATATATATATATATATATATATATATATGTATATATAGGCCTCGGCAGGAGTGTATGAGTGCAAGAGCAATAAAAAGCTCTTCGAAAACAAACATGGCAAGCAATGCCAGCTGTCCTCTAACCAGCTTCTTTAAAGAGCTTTTGATTTTTGCGCAAGCTATCTGTTTATTCATTAAAAAAATTGTTTATTAAATACAAAATTTTAGTTTTATACTTGTTACTAGCTCAGGGAGCAACAAATCGTTTGTTTTTTTTAATGAACGTTGACTTTTCGTATCTTTATTTAATGACAAATGTCAATTTAAGAGATATATGTCATATAGGGAAATTTTATTTTCAAATAATTTTTATACTAGTTAAAAGTTATTAGATATATCAATGATGCGTAATGAATTTAATCAATTTTTATTTCTTTAAAACAATTTTTTACACATTTGCAAAGTGTGCGCAAATTAATAACATAACTATTGTAAATTGTTATCTATTGATATAAATAGATAACAATTTACAATAGTTATGTCAACGTTAAAGCTGCGTTGTGTCTGCAGCTTTAACGTCCGTTAACAGACTGTAACTACTTCGTTAACGGAGTGTATGCATCGACTAAGTAAGATTTAGGCGCAGTTGATTTTACAATCAACATGTAGATACATCAATTGAGAGTTGTGGTTTGGTCAGATATTCTTTAAATTAAAAGAAAGTCTTCTCTAGATTTAAAACTTAAAAAAAAAATGTTGTCACAAAATCGAAGACTCCCCCCCCCCCCGCCTTCCCCTCATAACACACGGCTGTTTTAAACCGAACTTTACGGCTTTTTTTTTTTGAAAATATTGACTTAAGGGGTCTTACTAAAATATTTTTAACTTTTGAAATATTAGAGGTAATATTGGTTTCGTAAAAAGAATAAAAACACTAATAAAATGTTTCATCTTATGACATTTAATTCATCAGTAAAAAACTTCTTTTAGTTTAAAATAAACGCGACCAATGATGAACTTGGCTGAATTTTAGTAATTTGATGTTACTTTTTATCAAAAAAAATTCAGAAAAATATATTTTTGATAGTTTTAAAATTTCACTCTCAGTTGAATACATAGTTATTAAAATAAAATTGACTTAGTAATAAATATAATACAAACAAATAAAATAATGTTAAAAAGCAAATAAATGCACTCGATAAAAATGGATTTAACGACTTATCTGAGAAAAATTCTGTGTAACTTTGTTTACTTTATACTTCAAAAATTGACTCGCTAAAACAGTTGTTTGGGCAAAATTCGTTAATAAATAGTTTGGGACATTGTGTTACGTTTTATTGCGATGTCGTAAAGGTTACGTCATCGCAATAAAACATCGACACAAATGTCGCCTAAAACTAACAAGATATGTTGTAAAACATGAAATTTTTGAAAACATATTTGATAGTATAGCTGAAGGCTATATTATCAAATATGTTTTATCAAATATGTGACATAAAATAGTTTTTTTTATTTTCAATTGCACAAAAGGTTGAAATTTCAATAACTTACGTCATTCATCAAAAAAGTTACATTTTACATTTAAAAACGATAAATTAGAAAATACAAATGCTTTAAAAACATTTGTATTTTCTAATTTATCGTTTTTAAATTAGAAAATACAAATGTTTTTAAATTACATCATCCTAGTGATTTTTTTTTAAAAAAAATTGTCTTTTTTGACAAAAAATCACCAGGATGACGTAGAATTCGGATAGAATGGACATTCATAGCTAAGTGTTTCAAATTTAAACTATTAAGCACAGAGCTATGTTATCTTAGTTGACCCAACTCAGGTTATCCGCAAAATATGCGAAAACCAGAAAAGTGATTCTAAATCATTATAAATATTTTTGCAAAATTTATTTATATTCCATTTAATATAAATATTTAACAAAGAAAAATGGATCTTTTATATATTTTTTTTATTTGAAGATGAAAGCATTTATAAAAAAAAGTTACTGTTGTTTTGAATTTTTATGCGGAAATTTTTTGTTGCTGTTGTGATAAACTCATGACGTCACGCTCGTTTTTATATCGAGTGAAGCAGCCGTGAACAAATCGTCACAAAATTGCCTCTCCCCTCCCTCTCTTCCTCCCTTACCTAAAACGTGACGTAACTTATGCACGACCCCTTAGTTATTTTACTTAATAGTAAGTTACCATTAAGTAAAAATAGTAAGTTACCATTAAGTAAAAATTACTATTAGTAACGCTCTTAAAAGTAATTAGTAACGCTATTGAAACGCTATTAAAAGTATTTAGTAAAATACTATTATATAGTAAAAAACAATCAATCCCATAATTATTTGGGGAAAAAATTGCTAAAGTAATGCGTGTGTTTTTAAAAATTTTAAGCAAACGTTTGCATATGCAAAAATATAAAAACGTGACGTTCATTTTTCTGTCTTTTTTTTTAACAAAAGTTTGCTTGTTCATAGATTTGTTGCGCCATGTCAAGCATATGTTTGTTACATTAGTATTACAAGAATATATACATAACAAGTGTCATTTGTTGCAGCATGAAATAATTCTTTAGACGAGCGTTGCAAAATGGACCAGGTGGTGGACAAAACCTAAAAAATAAATATTTATTATATTCAAAACCATATAATAAAACATTTGTAGTACTCTCGTTTAAAGTTTCTAAAATTGTTTTGAGTATAATAGTATCTTTTAAAACCACAAAAGTTAGTTGTGGTTTCATGTATAACCAAAAAAAAAATTTTTTTTTAAAGCGTGAAATTTTTTTTTTATACATAGCTATAGTAAACAGTAACTTTTAAAATTTTATAAGCTTATGGGATTAGTTTATATATTTAAGAATATTTAACAGTAAAGCTTTTCGAAAAAAAAAATAAAGTAAAGATCAGTCTTTATAATACACTTATAATCTGGCTTTGAAATAACGAGGTAAATTTTTAACATTTATTACTTTTATGTTGTACAAAAAGTGTCACATAATTTAGGGAACCTACGAGAACCTATATTAAATAATTGAACTAGTAAATGTAATATGTATACAACCTATTTGAACTATATACATTGCCCCTAACTTCCCCTTTTGGTTTCTTTAACATTTTAAAGTAATGACTTGTAACTTATGTTATTTGCTTAAAATCAACTTTTATTTCTTGTAAACAAAAATACATGTTATTTTGTTGGTTATTTAATTCAATACAAACATTGTTTACTTAACAACATTGTTTACCTAACAACATTGTTTACTTAACAACATTGTTTACTTAACAACATTGATTACTTAACAACATTGTTTACCTAACAATTTTTTTGTTTTTTTGTTTAGTATTAAAATAAAAATTGGTGACATTTACAGACTTATACTAGAAAATAAACTAGTTCCTAATGATATACCATTCTTTCCATTGAAATTAACTGTTCTAATTTCTGCAGATATTAAACTAGAGGATTCTGAGTGAAAAACTTTATAAAATTATAATGTAAAAAGTTAATAGTTGCAAACAATGATAATACTCATTTTGAGAGAAGTAATGAAAATTGGCTAGCTCAAGATTTTCAATACACCAACGGTATATTAAATGCTACATCATTAGTTAATAAAGTTGGGAAACCGTGTTGCTCTTTTGAAAATGCTTGTAACAGAACAAAAAAAAAGCCTAACAATCTTAGTAATATTTTATTTAGCCATAAGTTACTTCATATTCATGCAAATTACTTCATAAATTACTTCAAATTGAAACTAAGAAGTGAGTTTAAGCACAAAACTCGCACAAAAATTTCTGAAATTTGAAATTAAAACCTCATTAAACCTGCTCAGATATATTCACCTGATGAAACTTTATCATTAACTATTAATGGTGATATATCAAAATCAACATACCAGCTTCTAAGAAATGGTGCTGAAAAAAACGGCTGCCACATATCCTTTATGTAATGGTATAAGATCTTCAAAAGCTAAATGCTATCCCGAAAACATTCAAATAAATGGCTAGTCAATACAAATACCGTTAAAAGATCTTCTAAAGCACACTCTTAAAAAGCTATGTGATATACAAACTACTATGCTAATCACAATGCTAAGGAATTAACTAAACTGACGTTTACAAACAGGTAAATTAAAATGAAAATATTGACGAATTAAGAGTGCCTGTTGATTATTTGTATATTACCTTTAGAACTCAGTAGACTTTATAATCATAAAAACGTTGTAATATTGTAATATCATTCACCCAGAATCTGCGGCCAATAGATTAAAAATAAAAATAATACATTATTATATATAGAGATGATAAATAATCCACAGACTTTTTTTTTTTCTGTTATTCACCTCCTCAAGGCCGAGAAGGCCACTACAGATAAGGAGGCTACTTAATAGTGGTTATAACCCTCTCTCAACTCTATAACTCCGAAACACTAACCTTGACAAATAAGGCCGCTGCGCGGAGAAACAAGTTGAACGTGGTACTACCAGGGATGTGGTGGGGATCGAACTCGGAACCTCTCGCTTATGAAGTGAGCGCTTTACCACTACACCACTACTGCACTTAATTGAAATCTATATATTTATTTATATTTTCTATATATTTCTATATATTTATCTATATATTTCAAATCTATTATATAATAATATCGATAATAGTTTCAAATCTAGTGATAAATTTTCATTTTTTCCGAAGTAAGTGCGCATTTTTATTTTTTAAGTTTGTTGCATCAATTTTATTTAATTCAAAATATAAAAGTCAAATCTTTGGCCAATTGATTGAGAATATGAGCTGAACGTCTATACGTATTAACATCATTTTGAATTTTCAATTGTTGTCTCATTTTTGACACATTTGCTGCATTATTAGTTATTCAACTGCAAACTTTAAAAAAAACAAAAGCTATAAATATTTTCTTAAATAAACACTTAACATTATCGTGTATTTAATGTCAACAATTTCATTACATTATAAAAGTTTCAAATTGGAAGAAAACTTAAATGATTGATTTCTCCAAACAAGGATTTTTGAGTTAACATTTTTTGCCAGTATACCCACGATATATGATTTAAATGCTGACATCTTGTACAAGAGTGTATATATATATATATATATATATATATATATATATATATATATATATATATATATATATATATATATATATATATATATATATATATATATACACAGTATCGGACAAAACGAGTGCAACCAAATAATGCTAATTTAGTTTCTTTATATAAAAGTGCTGCATTTTTTCAATTTAGAGAAATAACTATGTAACTGTTTAGAGACAAAGTTCTTCAAGTTTTATTCATCACAAAGTTCATTATTTGTACACGAAAATTAGTAAATTAATCAAAAGTATTTAAAAAAATTGATTTCCTTCTGGACAAAACAAGTACAAAATGTTGACCAAGCTGTATTTCGCTATCAATATTTCGTGGCGAATCCTTTGTTGTCGATCACAGCCTTGCATCTTCGAGGCATAGATTCGATCAGGTGATCAATGAAACTTTGTGGAATCGCTGCCCAGGCCTTTTGGATTTGTTCAAACAGTTGGTCCTTATTACGAACACCTTCACAATTAATTCTGCGGTTGACGATCTCCCACAGGTTCTCGATAGGGTTGAGATCCGGAGATTGAGGCGGCCAATCCATCACCAATAGGTGGTTGTCTTGAAACCACAGTTTGACTACTTTTGCAGAGTGTTTCGGATCGTTGTCTTGCTGAAAAACCCATTTTATTGGCATATTCCATTCAGCATGAGGTAACATAACATCTTTCAGGATATTTTTATGCATGAAACGGTCCATTATTCCATTGTTTCAATGTATTGGACCTAGACCGTTAGCAGAAAAACACCCCCAGATCATTACATTGCCTCCACCATGTTTCACGGTCTTATCGCAGTAATGTAAATCGAGGCGTTTTCTGGCTGGTCGACCTACACGGCAAATGCCATCGCAGCTCTAATTGCTTTTGTATTTCGACTGATGATATCCAGGAATATCATCAGATAGAATTCTCTCTAGAAGTGGTGGAACGCGGTCTTCCACCTTTGTTATCTGCTGCCAACTTCCTCGTAGAACGATATTTGGAACATAGTCTTGATACGGTCCATTTTTTCAAGCGATATTTATCACAAATACTTTTTTGTGACATTCCACTTACGTAATCGCCAATAATTTTCTTTCTTAGTTCCAATCCAAGACTGTCGGGAGCCATTTTTGCACTTGAAGTCATAAAAATAATAAAAATAAATAATCATGCTTCTCAAAGCTTACCGCGTTACATTTACCTTGTGATGATACAATAATGCTCTGTGGAACACAACGTCTTGATTGGATGTGGACTGTATTAATGTAATGAAACACTTGCTGTATTTCACTTCTTGCATTGATGTTCTTCGATAAAACACTTTGATAAAACTCACTTCGATAAACTGTCTTGATAATACTGACTGATTGACTCCCATATACTGACTGAATTACATGTCGATTTACATGTCTCTTATATAGTAAAATGAACCTGTGTGAACCTGTTCTGGAAGATTCTAGATGCTTCTTTTCGATGCTTCTGGATGCTTCTGAATGTTTCTGGATATTTCTGGATGCTTCCAGATGCTTCTTCTGAAAACTTATGGAAGCTTCTGGAAACTTCTGAATACTTCCTTTAATTATTAAGAAACTTCTGTGACGTTTTATTTTTTTTTTTTTTTTAGCAAACAGTTATATATACAGTTATAGTATATATATGGTAGTATATATATACTATAACTGTATATATAACTGTTTGCTGTGGTAGTATAGTTCGTTTTGTTTTTAAGACATGTAAAATTAGGAACACTTTTTAGCATTGTTCGATGTTGGTTGCAAATGTTTTGTCCAAAGTTCATTATTTGTACGTGACGTTGACACGGACCAGACTTAAGAAAATGAAACAAATCAAAAAAGTTGCACTTGTTTTGTCCGCTGCAAAATGGTACTTGTCAACGAAATTGTGCCTGTGTGCTGTCACCTGTCAGCTGATTGCTCATGTCATGGCATGCTATGACTCCAGACTCCTGAACTGTTTGCTGTGGTAGTATAGTTCGTTTCGTTTTTAAGACATGTAAAATTAGGAACACTTTTTAGCATTGTTCGATGTTGGTTGCAAATGTTTTGTCCAATACTGTATATATATATATACATATATATATATATATATATATATATATATATATATATATATATATATATATATATATATACACACACATATAGTTAACACCAAAAATAATGATCTTTATATATATAATTAATAATAATTATAAAATAGTAATGATAATAAAAATTGTATTTATAGTAATAAATATAATAAGTCACTTGTTTTTATAATCACAGTAGCTAACTATACCAGGTTAGCAACATTAAACTAAATAAAAATGCACACCAATGCAAATAACGCACTAAAACATATAACGATATCAACTATTCACTGCAATGCCCAATGAACAATCCACAAGAATACAGAAACAAAAAACAACAACAACAAAAAATGCAAACAGCGCACAAAATTACATTATAAAATAAACAACTTACCAAAATACAGGACAATTTAAACTAAGCACAAAAATGCATTGCGTTTTGTGCAATGAACAATGTACGAAAATAATTAAAAAAATTAAACTTAAAAGTTCTTTTTTTCTCTTCGGTCATTTTATCTATTTATATTATTTGATTTTGTTTTTATATTGATTGTTGCTGTTTTTTTATTCGTCTTTTTTTTAAATAATAATTTTTGATTTTCCTTACATACATTTTTCTTTTTTTTTCCCCCGTTAAAAACCACCTTTGCCATTTGCGATGAATTCATTGCAAAGAAGCATTATATATACAGTAACGTGCAAAAGTAACCGGACAAGAGCATAACTTGAGATAACTTTTGAATGAAAAGTCCAATTTCTTTCAAATTTTCACTGAAATGTCGAAAAATTGATTACAAATCTAAAAACAAATGAATTTTTACTAGATCTAAGCGACCTAATCTTAAAAGTTCATTTAATTAAAATTTGCGTCTGTAAAATTATTCGGACAGGAAAAAAAAACTTGAATTAGATTTTTTTTTAAACATTTGAAAATGCTTTTCATTTGAATGTAAATTGCTTTAGTACTTTTTCGGGAAGCACTTAGCATTAATTACTGCATGACAGTGACAAGGCATTGAGCCCACCAACTTCATAATCAAAATAATTTTGATTTTTCCCTATTTTTGTTTTAAAATGTTCAATAAATCACGTTTACTTGTTGGTTTTCAACCTGAAATTTGTCAATCTATGTGTTCCCATAGATGTTCAATAGAATTATGGTCAGGACTTTGCTATGGCTATTCCATTAATTGAATTTTTTGTTTTTGAAGTCTTTTACAAGAGTTGAAGTGTTATTTGGGTCATTACCCTGCTGAAATATCCATCCTCGAGCCATGAAAAATGATCCTGTCTCGGTAAATGCTGAAATTAAAGAACTTTATAATGTAAAATGTAGTGTTGACACAATCAAACGTCTTTTGAGGTCTGCAAATCTATTTGGATGACGTCCTACAAAGAAACTTTTTATTTATATAAAGTATTGAAAAGCACGCTTAAGATTTGCTAATGAACATTTGAATTAGGCAAGAGAACAGCAATTGAAAGTTCTTTTAAGTGATGAATTTAAGTTTATGTTATTTGGATCTGATAATATTAGATATGTCCGTCGACCAAAAGGTCATAAAAACGATCCTAAATACCAGCTACCAATAGTAAAGCAGAGAGGTCGAAACGTTATGAACTGGGCTAACTTGAATAGAGATTGTATCGGTCCTATCCATTTTATTGATAGCAAAACGGACAAAAATTTGTACAAAGGATGTTATGCTACACATGCTAAAGACAAAATGCTTCAAGAAAGGATGTTTTAGCAGGACAATAACCCAAAGCACGCTTCAACCCTTGTGAAAAACATTTTCACCTAAACCTAAGAAATTCGATTAATCGAATAGCATTAGTAGGTTAATTAAGGTCAATCTTTCGATTAATCAAAAGTCCTGACCTTAAATTCTATTGAACGTCTATGAGCTCATTGATCGACAAATTTCAGGTCAAAAACCAACAAGTAAACGTGATTTATTGAATACTCTGAAACAAGAATGGGGAAAAATCAAAATTATTGTGATTATGAAGCTGGTGGACTCAATGCCTTGTCACTGTCAAGCAGTAATCAATGCTAAGGGCTGCCGACGAAGTACTAAAGCAGTTTACTTTAAAATAAAAGGCATTTTTCAATTTTAAAAATGTTTAAAAAAAAATCTAATTTAAGTTTTTTTTCTGTCCGGATACTTTTGCACGCGCAAATTTTAATTAAATGAACTTTTAAGATTAGATTACTTAGGTTTAGTAAAAACCCATTGCTTTTAGATTTGTAATCAATTTTTCAACATTTCAGTGAAAATTTGAAAGAAATTGGACTTTTTATTCAAAAGTTCTCGAGCTATGCTCTTGTCTGGTTACTTTTGCATGCTAATGTGTATGTATGTATATATATATATATATATATATATATATATATATATATATATATATATATATATATATATATATATATATATATATATATATCTTAATATATATAAAGGGCAATGTGTGTGTGTTTGTTTGTTTGTTCTCTATAGAAATCCAAACCGCCAGACCGATCTCGATGAAATTTGGCATGTGGGTAGTCCTCGAGGGGGAGAAGGTTCTTAGCTGGGTTTTGACCCCGTACCCCGACCCCCCGGGTCAGGGGGGCCCAAAAATGGGATCCAGTGTGGCTCTGCAGCCTCAGCCGTGCAATTTGGCAAAACCTAAAAGCTTCCTACCTGTGGAGGAGTGTCAGAACACTTCATTTGACAACAAACATGAGGGTAAAGTTGTCTGGTGATCTGTCAGCAGGAGCCTTTTCCAATCAGCTCCTTGCCTTGGGCAATGGTGAGGCACCAGTTGATGTGCAGACAGGGCTCATTAAATTCCCTGCCAACTTTTGCACACTGGTGGATTCTGCAGAGGAACTCATTGTCAAGGTGTTTCCCAACATCCAGAGTTGGATCTCCACGAAATCTTTTCATTTTGACTCCAGAAGAAAAAACCAAGAACATTGTCTATCAGAAGGCTCTTCAGTGAAAGAAATCCTCTTTAAAGAAGTCCTATTAAAAGAAAACAATAACAATCCAATGTGAAGAAATTACCCACGATTTAACTTTTGTAACATGTTCAACTTTTTTTTCCAGTGTGAGAGAACAATTTAATTGAAAAATTTGAGTAAATGTTCTTTTGGAAATTCTTAATTTGTTGTTTTTAAGTGGAAAATAAACAAAATGTCTTTTTCTTCCTTAATGTCTTTCAGTTATTTCATAGCTTCAACCAACAGGGTCACATTTTGTGGGATTATTGTGCAACACTAAAAAATATTGCACAATCTTACTGTGCATAGCCCAAAATTAGTATAACAAAGTTCCAGATGCTCATTTACTTTTAAATATTGGCCCGGGCAACGCCGGGTAACTCCAGCTAGTATATATATATATAAATCAGTATGTGTGTATATGAGAAGTTGATATTTATTTAAAATAAATAGCGTAATGGTTTTGTATTTTAATATTTTGTTTGAATTTTCGCATTGAATTAGACGTACGCAAGTCTGGGGCGGATGAAGCATTTTTTATATAGATAACTTCCGTACATGTAGCAAACTCCAAGCATTTATATGTTTATACTTATATCAATTAAGATGTTTTGCAAAAAGTTGCAATCATTCGAGCCTGGGAATAAAAAGCCATAAAATTGTACAACTTTCCCAAACGTAAGAGCAAAGCTGACAAAATTTTTTTTTTACTCTTCTCAACTAAATTTATATTCATCCATACATTTTTAAACAAGAATCTCTTTGCGTTTAAAAAAATTATAACTTTTTAACTAGCTCAATATAAAGTAGTTAAGAAGTCAATAAGTCCATAATTTTAAGGCTTTTTTGTTCCCAGGCTACAATCATTGCTGCTTTTTGCTAAGCATCCTTATTTGACATTATTATAAACTTAAATGTTTGGAGTTTGCTCCATGTCTGGATGTTAGCTGTCTTAAACATCAAAAAAAAGTTGTATTCTGCTCGTATAATTTTCGCATATGCAACTTATTTGTTAATTTTTTTCTAGCTCTGTACAAAGCTTGCAGAGGATATCGATATAATACGTAAAGAGTATTGGAACTACATAAAAAGAACAATTGAATCACATCATCTTTTGTCGTGAATTTTTAAAATTAAAAAGGCGGACATAAGAAGAATATTAAACTTATATAAACGAAAACATGTCGTGTTTATATTTTTATAATATATAATATTAAGTTTGTTGATAATATTAATTGTTTTTTAAATATCGCTATTGTTTTTTATGTTTTTCTCTTATTCAGAACCGTTATTAAAAGCTGCAGGATATGTTAAAGTATATTTAAATATTCGCTGAAGTTATCGTTTCCAAAAAGAATGTTTTGCGTGAATATGTTCACTGTTAGTAATGTTCAGACTCAACATAGTTCGTAAAGACTGCGCTTTTGATCTTCGCTTAATTTTTCGCAAATTTTTTTCAGATAAACGGTATTTCCTAGAGTTTCGTATACCGATGGTGAAAACTCCAAGTCTATTAAAGCCATAAGTAGGTAAATATTTTCATAATCCCTATTTGCTTTTTCCTCTTTAGAGTTTTCTTTATTGCATTGTTTATTTTTATCAACTTCGACAATTCTTTTTTCTTTGATTTCTTCTAATTCTAAAATGTCCTCATTTAAAAGAGCTGTGTCCAAATCATCAGTACTAGACATGGTTTTATTCCGATTAACGAAGCCGTCGTTTTTCTCTGATCTGTTTGACGCCATTATGATGATTTTTTACGTTTAACTAAAGTATTTAGAGTTTAGGCTTTCAAATCTTTTAAAAAAATCTCAACTTTTGATTTTTATCGGCGGTAATTCATACGAGTAAGTTACTATAAGTCTTCAATGTTATTTTATATCTGATCTTTTTCAGTTTCTTTTTTTGAAAATAACAATTAAAATTACATAAGTTACTTTAAAGTAATTCAAGTTAAATGTTTTGAGCTGTATAAAAAATGTATGAAGCATTACAAAAAACTAAATTTTTAATGATAATAAAAACCGCGTTGGTTATCTTTTTTTAATTTTGAAAGAGAATTAATCATCAATATAACAATTTGTTGATAGTTTTTTTTTGAAGGTATTCATTGGTAGCCACAACTGTTCTTTTCTGCTAAGAAACATTAAAAATAATAAAGTTAAAAATATCATGCTATGTATAATTTAACGCAAGAATATTTTGAGGTAATTTCTCTAACTCTAGAAGTTTCTCTAATGAATAATTGTTCTAATGCATAATTTATTTATTTTATTTGTAATTTATTATTTAACCATTGCTTTTAATTTAACTACTGATAACTTATATTTATAATATTTATCTTACTATAACTGTTGAGTGAAACTCAACGAAACCTTCAATGTTGACGATCTAATGAACTTGTACAAAAAGGAGAGAGAACTGGTCTAATTAATGTTTATAATGTTTCTAATTAAAGTTTATAATGCATCTTTGCACTTTTTCCTTGGTCTAACTTGTCCTAAAGAAAAAGGTATAAGTAGAAGACCCACCTCAAACACGACTGGTATTTTTTATAAGGATGGATAAAAAATTTGTTAAGATAGAATGGAATCAGAAGTAAAAATATAGCGACAACTTTAGTAGCAGTAGTAGTTGTTGTTGTCGTTTTAGTAGTAGTAGAAGTAGTATGTGACAGTTCTAAATTGGTGCAAAAATGATTAATTATTAAATATTTTTTTATTATTGTTATAAAATTTTGTTATAGTTATTAATCAATTGTCTTATTGATGTGATAAAATTGTCTCAAGATTATAGATAGAATTTATTTTTACATTGGCTATTTTCACGTGTAACGATACAAGATACATTATGTAGTTATGCGATACGCAGTGATGACGGCCTTGTTTTGATGTTTTTAATAATTATAGTTATAAATATTGTATATCTAATATTTTGTTATGAAAAAAATACATAATAATACCAATAATAATAACATACAAATGTACATGCTATCAATATTGGTATTATTATTCAAGTTATTATTGCGATTTTAAAAAATTAAATCAGCTTGTTATTGAAGTGATGTGGCAGCCTAATAACTGACTTATGGAGCGTGGCAACTTGATACCTAGCGTTGTATATTTGTTTACTTTTTACCAGAAATGCGGAGTCCCAAAAGGACTCATGCTTTAACGATTTAAAGCATTCTTTCAAAATGTATTAAACATTATTATTTGCGGCGACTTGTGTTTGATAAATTATAAAAATATGTTAACATTTTTATAATTTACCAAACACTAGAGTAAGGTGATGCACTTTTCATTTTTTTGAAACCTGAGTTAAGCCTCCCAAAATAAAATTTTATAACAATTACTACTTAAATTTGTTACCTAAATTCGTAGTCTTAAAAAGTCATTTTAATATTTATAAAAAAAAAAAGTGCCATAAACATATCCCCCTAATATTTCAGAAATTTTATAAAAATGGATATAAAAAAATCAAAAAAACGAGAAACTCTCTTCTTATTTTTGATACATAAAATTTTTCGCAGTAATTGACTAAACAGTTTGGTAACTAAATAATCTTTTGCACAGCAGAAAATTATTTAATATTTTCTATTTATCAAAAAACAAATTTATTAAAAAATAAATAAAACTGATAATAATTTATTCAAAAAACTAGTTAAATATAAATCTTTTGGAACTATATCGCCTAAACACATTTATTGCTTCATAGTTATCATTAACAAGAAATTTTGTTAATAGTTTATTCTACAAAACTGATTCGTTTAAATATAAATTTTTAATTTAATTCTAAAATAGTATAAGTTAAGAAAATTAAGAAGTTTGTTAACAGGAAGTGAGGTGACTTAAGCATTTGCCTTTATCTCCATCACAATTGTCTGTTGTTTGAACGACACCTCTTTTTTTTATTATTATTATTATTGTTTTTATTATTACTGCTGTTATTATTATTTCATTCTTTATAAAATTGCATATATTCAAACCTCCATTAGGTGCTAAAAGTGCAGTCTTCAAAAGTGCACTTTTCTTCCTGATAAAGTTTGTAACAAAAAAAATACGAATTATCATTAAAGCCGAATTCATTTTACAAGTTTTTAATGCTAATAATTTTATAGACTTAAAGAATAAACGTTAATTGTTTTTTTTATAATTGTTGTTATTATCAAATCAAATTACTAATTCTTGCTAATTGTAGGGTCATGGCACCCCCTACCGTAAAGAAGCACCGTGGTTTTTGAAAAAATCAGTAAATTTATTATGTTTTTTTTAAATTTATTTTTTTTAAATTGTTTTATACAAACCTAACTTATTTTACTAATAAATAATTTTTAAAAAGATGTGTTTTTAAAGATTTGAGATGTTTTTTTACCCGCAAATGATTTTTTATTGCTTTCTTAAGAAAATCTTTAGCAGTAAAAACAAGTTTGTCTAGTTTTTTTACGGCTTAAAACTTATATAACTTTTTTGATAAAAGTTTAAAATAGTAGTAATAACATTGAATATTTTAAATTTTATCAAAAAATATTAGTATTTTTTGTATAGCATTGTTTAATCTTTTACACGGTAGGTGATAACGAAAATTATAATAGTTAGCATTTACCGTTTATAAAAATATTTTTTCGGACGTGTTTTATTTTGTGAAGTTTTCTCTCTAAAAAACCATTTCAGTTCAACTCAATTACCAATTAAAGGTAATTTAACCCTAGGGAGTATTTGTTTGATATGTTTTTTTTATACTTTATTTATTATGTGAAATGAATTTAACCCTAGGGAGTATTTACTTGATATGTTTTTTATACTTTATTTGTTATGTGAAATGAATTCGATTAGAAAGATGCAAGGTTCAAAAAAAAAAAATATTAGAAAAAAGCCTTTGTATTCAGAAGAACAACTGCATGCTGCACTTAGAGCTTTAAATAAAGGTGAAAAATTTTATGTGTCAGCAAAAGGTTTAATGTTCCTGAAAGTACCATACGCGACAAATTATCTGGTAAAAGCCAACCCAAACGGCAAAACTCTGGCTCTAAATCATATCTTGGAGAAGAAATAGATAATTAATTGGTTGCTTGGTTAATGCAGTGCGCTAACATGGGTTTTGCGATAGCAAAATAGTTATTAATTAAGGCGGTACAAAAAATAGTTATAGGGCGAGGTATAAAAACACCATTGGTTTTGAGTTAGCACTAAAAACTGGGAAAGTAATTGGCATTAGAGGAAGAAATGTTTATGAAGAATGCAACAACAGCGATAAGGAAAACCTTACAACTCTATTTTGCGTAAATGCAAATGGTGAATTTGCACCATCACTAACATTGTACAAGTATGCTCGAATGCCAAAAACTATTGCTGCTGCTGCAACCAGGTTGGGGACTCGGTAAAAGTGACAGCGGCTGGATGACCGCCAAATGCTTTTATGAGTACTTCACAAATGTGTTAGTTATATATATATAGGTAATTGCGTATTCAAAGATTTCATATTTGAAATCTTTGAATACGCAATTACCTATATATATGCTCATGGATGGACATCGCTCGCATCTGCCTAAAGAGCTCAGCATGTATTGCTCTTCGGAAAGAATTTATTTAAGTTCGTTGTTTCCTAATTTCCACATCTTACAACCATATAAATAGTACTCAATTTGGATTTGTGTGTACTTGCCCATGTAATATTAGCGTACGTAAGATAACTTTGGATGTAAGAAAAATAAAGGGATTTAAGATTATGTTGGGACAACAAAGGCTTAAATTTTTAGAGTATCCCAATATTTTTTGAAATTTTGGTGTTTATTGTACTTATATGGGCTTTCCAAGATAAATTTTCGTCAATAAGGATCCCAAGAAATTTAGTTGTTCCTATTTTTTCAATGTTTACCTTATCTATTTTTAGCGAGGGAAGGATAGTTGGTATATTAATTTTTTGTTTTTTGGAATGAAACAGTATGTATTTTGATTTTTCTGTATTTAGTGATAATTTATTTAGTTTCAACCATATATTTAATCTTTTAAGCTCTTTGTTCATACATTCATAAAGATCTTTGATTGAGTTCGAGGAATAAAATAAGTTTGTGTCATCGGCAAACATAATGACATCGAGTTTATCCGAGACATTTGTATGGTCGTTAATATATAGAAGAAACAGAAGAGGTCCAAGAATGGAACCTTGGGGGACACCGCACTCAACTCTTAGTAGTTTTGAGTGTTTATAATTATCTGAAAAAACACATTGTTGTCTGTTACTTAGATAGTTTTTGAACCAGTCAAGGGTTATGTTTTTTATCCCATAGCTTTCCATTTTTTTAAGTAAGATATCATGATCTACAGTATCAAACGCTTTTGAAAGGTCTATAAAGATGCCTAGAACAAACTGTTTTTTATTAAAAGAATCACATATATTGTTAGCTAGATCTAGAATTGCGTGTTCAGTTGAATATTGTTTTTGGAAACCGAATTGCTTTTTATTTAGAATTTTATTTTGGATTAAATATTCATACAATCTGTTATAGATTACTCTTTCGAGAAGCTTAGAAAAGGTAGGGAGTACTGAGATAGGTCTATAATTATTAACTAAGTATGTTTCACCTGTTTTAAATATTGGTACTACTTTAGCTACTTTAAGCTTGTCTGGTACAACTCCTGTTTTAATCGAAGACTTAAAAATTTCAAATATTGGTTTATTTATCGTTGTAAAGACATTTGCCACTACTCTACTACAGATATCATCGATACCTGGAGTTTTATTTAATTTTAAGGAATTTAGAGCAACATTAAGTTCTTGGTAGTTTAGATCTTTGTATTTTATTTCGCTCTGGGTATCGCTTAGGTATGATTTGAATGAGATTTTAGGAGACTTAATTTTTGAGGCAAGATTAGGGCCAATGTTAACAAAAAATTCGTTGATTTTTTCAGCAATCGTATTTTTGTCACTGTACTCTATATTATCTATGATTATTTGAGCAGGTAAACTATTTGATTTTACTTTTTTGTTTCCAATTATTTCTTTTATAGTATTCCATGTTTTTTTAATGTCACCAGTTGCATTTTTTATTTGGTTTGAATAGTAATTTTTCTTCGAGCTTTTTTTTATTTTTTCAAATAGATTTTTGTATTGTTTGTAAGTATTTAGATTTTTTTCATTTCTATTTTTTAAATATTTGATGTAGAGTTTTTTTTTTTTTTTTTTTAGATTTTTTTATAACTCTGGTAATCCATGGACATTGTAAGTATTTTATTTTTAATTCTTGTTCTATAATTGGAAAGTGATTATCATAGTGCTTTAAGAATATTTCTATAAATTCATTATAAGCGGAGTTGGTATGCCTAAGGTTACATTCTTGGTAAATCCTGTCCCACCTTACTGCCGATAGTGAGTCTTTAAACTGTGGAATAGTTAAATTATTAATTTTTCGTTTATAGACTTTCATTTTAGAGTTATTTTTTTTTGTATCTTGAAAAAAGGAAAAGTAAATCGGAAAGTGATCGGATATATCCGTTTTGATTACACCTGCTTTTAATGAAGGATCATATAATGAATTGGTCAATATGTTGTCTATTGCAGTGATTGAATTAAATGTTACCTGGGTTGGTTTGTTTATTATAGGAAAGATGTAGTGTTGAAACATATCGTCAAAAAAAGTTTTGGTTACGACATCTTCATCGTACTTTAGACAGTTTATATTTATATCTCCAATACAGAATAATATTTTGTGCTCTTTGTTATTTTTAAGAAATATTTGTTTTAGGTGATTTGAAAAGTTTTTTATATCACCTTCAGGTGGTCTGTAACAGGTGGGCACCAGTATATTTTTTAATTTTTTGTTTAATATTTCAATTGTAAAGACCTCACCATCGGCATCAGAAACCGAAAGATCGTCTCTAATTTTAGTAGTCAGATCATTATGAATATATGTTATAATTCCACCTCCTCGTTTTTGAGCTTTTCGCTCATTAGATATTAGTTTGTAGTTCGGAATTATTAGGTTTGAATTTATTCTGGATGATTCATCAGAACACCAAGTTTCTGTTAAGCAAATCATACTAAACAAATAGTTACATTCTATAAGAAAATGTTTTAGCTTGTCAATATTGTTAATTATACTTCTTATATTTATGTGTATCACCGTAAAGTTACTGTTTAATGATTTTAATTCATTTTTAAAAGTTCCTAATTCAAAAAACCGTGAAAAAATGTAAATCTGGATCGTAAGAGTTATTAAGTAAAAAGTTATTAGCCGATTTGAAAACATTAAAGTGTTGCGTTTCGTAATCTATTGTTTGTTTAGCCGTTAGTTAAAAGAATTAACTTTGTTTCGATCGCTTAAACTTACGTAAAACTTTATCTTAATTATACGCAAAAAATTTTCTTATTTTCTAAATTCACGACAAAAAACTTTATTAAATTTAATTGTTGCGTATTTACCTTGGTTGCGAAGATTTTTAACTTCTTGCCAAAGTTTTTTCCTCTCTTCCATCGTCTCTTCTTTCCTCTCTTTCATCGTCTCTTTTCCTCTCTTTCATCGTCAGTTTTTGTGCTCTAAACTTAAAAATCGAATTCCGAGAACCTCTTGGTTCTCGGCTGACGATTTATCAATATACTATGTTGTATTATAGTTATTGTATATAGTTCAAGTTGATATAATATTTGGTTTATTGTTGGTATATTATTTGTCATTATATGATTTGGGTCAAGTTGATTCTAGTTGGGTGATAAAATTATTTTTAAGTATGCTGCTTACTTATTTTTTTCAAAATAAAATTTTTTTAAATACTCAAGTTTAATAAATTCCATTTAAGAAAATAAAAATATAAAATATTCTAACGAGATGCTTCAGTATTGTATAAAATAAATTTATTGCATAAAACAAACTATACAAAATTTTAAACTACATTAATTACAAATAAAAATTAACTCCATAAAAAATTCTAAAAACAGAAAAAATGACGAGGAAATCAAACTAAAGTTATCATTTGATGATGAAGAAGATGATTTGGAAAGAAATAGTGACAAAAGTGTATTTTTAGAATTAAAAAAAAATCAGTGAATATATAAAATTGTTGACATAAATTCTTTTGTGCATTTTTAAACATTTTACTTTTCTTTTCGTACTTTTTAAGGAATTTAAAACATGAATTGATTTTAAAAACAAAAAAACCTTTGAAAGAAAAGAAAAAAACAAAAAAGACTGCTAATAAGACTATAAAACCGTAGAAAATTTTACAATTATAATAGAGTTATTCAAAGTTGTAATAAAGTTTGTAATAATTTTATGCTAGTTTATAATAATAAAACAGCATAAAAATAATTGAGTTATTTTTTATGCTAATTTATTCGGTAAAAATGTTATAGCAAACAAGATTATTTATTATATGTAACGTAGTGTTGCTTTGTTAATTATCCTGATACTTAGTTCAATATTCTATAACATTGTTAAAGATTTTGCATTCAGTGCAGTTTTGTTCTATGTCCAAATAAGATATGCGAATATCTTTTTAATTTTAGATTAACAGACTTTAAGTATCATATTAACAATAACTTTAAGGTGGTACAAGACCAAATAAATAAAAAAATGAAATAAACCTCCAAAATAAAAATGCTTTTAAATACAGTTTACTCAAATGATTTAAATAAAAATAAGCAAAAAAAAATTTTTAATAATTAGCATTAGGACCATAATGGCGGAAAAACTATCAAAAAATACGTTTTTGGACTAAATTTTAAAACATATTATCTAAGGCTAGCCATCATCATATGACCTGAAGTTTTGTACACTCACTTTAAACACTATTTTATTCCATTTAACAGATAGATTTTTTAAATGTCAAAGTAAATGATGAGTTATGTAGATTTTCTTCATATTTTATTTATTTTTTGACATTTTAGAGAGATCTGACTAAAAAATTACTGATCATAAAAAAAACCCATCTGTTAAATGAATTTTATAGGTATTTCGAGCAAGTACTGAAAATTCTAGATCAAATGAACAATGCTAACTCAAGAAACTGTGTTTTGAAGTTTAAGCAAAAATGAAAAAACGCGAACTGAGATAAACAGCTTTGAAAAAATCTTGATATACTATTTACAATATTAATTTAAAATCCTCCTGAAACATAACTGTCATTACATTCTTTTGCTTTCTCCTCATCTAGGTGACCTTTTGTGATGGCTCTAAGAGTTTTTCTTCTTTTTTTTCCCTTCTCTGATGACTTGCACCTCATTTGACTAATCCTTTTTTTATTTTTAGAAGTCGCTGAAATATTTGATACCTTAACATGTAAACCAAAATGTCTAAAAACACTAATAACACCCTTTGCACCATCATTGTATGCTAAAATAGCTGAATACGTTCCCATTTCCAGTGTTGATTTAGAAACAAAAACTCTTTTTGGTACACGAGCCCAAATAAGTCAATTAAGTGCCTCGTTAGCATTTTGTGTGTTTCCATGTTAACATTTTGATAACAATTCATCTGATTGTAAATTTATAACTATTGGTAGAATTAAATCTTTTATCCACAGAGGTATGGTAGATTTGGGTTTAATTCTTTTGATTTAGAGCCCAGTATTTGCACCAACTATATTTTCCACGAGGACAAAACTGGTCGTGTGTAGGAATCAGGAAAATCGGTGAACTGCTTTCTTAATTGAATACGAGTTTCCCACATTAGATCTGATTGCAAGACCATATAAATTTTGCATTGAATTAATGCAGTTTTCAGTGAGTTTACCTCTGCCTGATATTGATTTTTAGTACCTTTTTGGGCTTTGACAAGGTTTCGTAGACGTGTTCCTAACCGTTTTTGAACATGTCCAACACATTCCAGTTTTACAGGCATAATACCATACTCTTTGTAAGGATCTGCTACTATTATATCATTAAAAGAAGATGTATCCCCATCTCCTAGATATTCTTTATATATCAACTTATTTTTTTGTAAAGATCTCTTAAACATAGCTACAGCTCCTACTGATTCCATACTACCCGATGAACCCTTGTGATTCGATTCACACTGGTGATCAACCAACCAACACTGATACTCTGGAGTTCCTCTTTTAGATCTCCACATTTTACACCCATTGCAATGTTTGGTAAATATTTCTGCATCAATACATTTATCACTACAAACAGCAATTATAACACTATTCAACGAATTATGACCTCGCTTTTGCAATGAACCATCAATAGATATTCTAACTTCTTTCATTTCAAAAGAGTTGTTTATTGATTTGGTTTTAAAAGCAACTTTTTGCATTCTTTCCTTAGCAGCAATTTTGTATACTAACATGGCAGTTTTATTTAACTTATTAAAGCCATAAGGCAACAAACAATAAAGATTCATACAGAAGGAAAAAGTTTTCATCGACTCTTGACCAGCACCTATTTCTCACAATCCGGTGACAGCTCGCAGGTTGATCTCATATGGTGATTCTAGAGATGAAAGTTCTTTTTTAACAGTATCAATAGAATACTCATTTGTGTTTAAAGAATTCTTTGACTTTGGTGAAGTTCTAAAATTTTTAAAAAAGTTGCACTTTGTACACTTCATCTCAAGTACACTTTAGGCTAAAAGGGAAATAATGGTTTGTTTGGGCGGCAGCACTGGTTCCTATTTGTTTGCCTTCTTGAATGTTGCACGTGATTCATGCTGTTTTTTCATCTACTTTAAACTTTCCAGGTAAGTCAGAATGTGTACTGTTTATAGAAGTAAATAGTTGTTCAAAACATAGATTAACTTTACGTGGTGTATAAGGCTATGCACTTGTACCAAAGCTGGACAGAAGATGGGCCAAAAAACGCCAGGTACAATCGAACAAAGTCTGGCTGGTTCGATTCCTTTTGCTTTGAAGATTGGGTACTGACAGTTGCTCTTCCGTACCTGAAAAACAAAACGGGTCGAAAAATTCTGATTGGGGACAATTTGTCTTCCCACTTATCAATGGAATCTGTGAAGTTGTGTAAAGGCAATGATATCAGTTTTTTTTTTCTCCCAGCTAACTCCACCCATCTCACACAACCTCTAGACGTAGCCTTTTATCGCCCATTGAAATTAACATGGCGGCAGATTTTCGAAGAGTGGAAAAAGGGCCAAGGAAGAGCAGAAGCAACTGTTCCTAAGGACAAATTTCCCGCGTTATTGAAAAAGTTGTGTAATTCATTGAAGGAAGAAAATGTGATCAGCGGTTTTAAGAAGTGCGGTATAGCGCCTCTAAACAGGAACAAAGTGCTGTCTATGCTTCCAAAAATCATTGATGATGAGGAAAATCAGAATCCAGAAAACATTCAAAAGAACACTGAAGCTGTTGACAGGAGTTTCCAAGAGCTCCTTCAGAGTCTGCGTCATGATCAGACTCCTAAGATAAGGCAAAAAAGGACCAAAGTAAATGTGAAACCTGGCAAAAGTATCAGTGTTGAGGACTTCTTCGTGGACGATGAGATTCCCCAAACTTCTCGTTCTACATGCCAAAACCCAGGTACCTCAGGTACTAAACAGGTTCAGCCAAAGAAAAGCCGAAGGCGTGTGGAGATATCATCAGAAGATGAAGAGGACTATTCCAATTTGTTTTCTTACCGTAGGGCACATTTTATGTAACTTCTTTTGTTTATGTACTCAAATAAATCATTATGTTGAGAAATAAATTTATTTGTATTCATTTATTGACCAAAAATCCATATTTGTCTGTTTCAATTCACCCTAAATTTGTTTCAATAGAAAAACACATAAAATTGAAGTACTGTTTCTATTCACCCCCATCTGCAGGGTGAATAGAAACACCATGTTTTTATTTGTTTTCATTAAAATGAAATAAGATAAAAAAATGAAAATACCATAAAAAAATAGGTCTAACAGAGACCTGTATTTAGGGAAAAAATGGTGTACCTAAAACAACTACAAATATGCAAAATTTTAAACCAAAGTTGAAAATTGTTTCTATTCACCCCGTTTTACGGTATATATATATATATATATATATATATATATATATATATATATATATATATATATATATATATATATATATATATATATATATATATATATATATATATCAAAAAATAGTAAAATCATGTAGTAAGATAATAAAATGCATGTCCAATTATCAAAAAATAATTAGCAACATTCATGTCGTGTCTATTGTTAACAATGATTAATATATAGTTTCATTAATGGAATTTAATATCTTAATCATTAACTAAAAGCCAAGATGTAAACTAATTAAAATAATATTATAAAACATTTTTTGTTTTTAAAACTTTTTTTCAGGCCAGAAGGGGAACCATCTATAACTAAACTAAGCATTATGTGATGTATTCTGAATTTTGGTAAAAGATGTTTTTATGTTAAAGTTTATTATTTTAATTACATTTAAATATTCATATTCGGAAAACATCAACTCACAGGATACAATGTCAGCAACTAGCTGGAACTTTTTCATATAACAATCAACAGCTTCAGAATCATTATCTTTTCTAGTCCAGTAAGAAATAGTAATAGCCTTTCTGTGTTTTTTTAAGTTTTTCTACTCTGCTATTGTGCAAGACTGTCATTGCTGTATCGGAATCATATCATTCATAATTATTATTGATATAGTATGTATTAAGTATATACTATATTATAGTATATATTTGATATATACTATAATACAGTATATATTATAGTATATATTAAATATATAATATATTATAAATATAATATACTATAAATAGTATATTAAATTTAATATACTATAAATATATTATATATGTCTATATATTTTTAGACAAATATTAGTATATTACTAATATATGATATATTCTAAATACATAAAAAAGCAGTATATTATATTATTATATGATATAAAGCTTTTTAAAAATGTAATATAATTGGACTGAGCAAAAAACATGTATTATTGAATTTATAATATAAAACCAATTTTAATCTTATTAACTGCATATTAAAAAAAAGTTAAACAAAAATTGCTTAAAGAACTATTTAAAATTGCGACTTTAAACTGTTTTAATTGAAAAATTATTAATTAATAGCAAATTATAAAAGAAATGAAAATATATAATGAAATTTTTTTTTTAAATACAGTTATGAAGAAATGAATCAAATAAACTTTTCAAGTTTAAATAAATGAAACCTAAGTCATAACTGAATAATAGATAAGCATTGTAACTTTTTTTGATCATTTTAACAGTGCCTTCTGTCATATTTCTGTAGTAATATTAACTTTTATTAAGTTAAAAAAACTATGTGCTAATAATAAAGTTAACCATACTTCTTTATTAATTTTAAGAGATTTATCTACAGTTGAACTGTAATTAAAAATATTAGAGTTTTATAATTGAACTGTCTCAATACATAGCATAAAAACTTATAAAAAGTGAAACTAGCTAAATCATTTATTTGAATCATGCTTAATATGATTCAAATAAATTACCATTCATTGAATGATAATTTATTTGAATCATATTAAGTATGATTCAAATAAATGATTTGGAATTTAGAATGATTCAACAAAAAGTAGTGGTAATATCATTTATTAAAACGATTTTACCACTACTTTGGTAATTATTGCCATAAGAGGATTATTGAGGAGAACGTTTGATTAACACAAAAATTTTTATTTTTTCATTTTTATTTTTAGTTAAATCTGAACCAATTATTATAACTTTAAAAGCAGATTGAAATTCCTCTTCATCCGCCCCTCCCCCTCCCCATGTTTCAAAATAAAAGCGGAAAATAAAAATTTAAGTACCAAAAGTGCTGCACAAAATAGAGTATGTGCTGCATGAAATAAATTAATGAAATTTGGCAGGTGCAAAGAAATTGTGTAAACTTAACATCGACAATAGTAATGCAAAAAAAAAAAAGCATTTCTTCAACATTTACTGAATGCACAAAGTATAACTAAGTTTTTGTCATTTAAAAAGCTACTTTAAAAAGTTTTTATTGTAATCAAAAGGTACAAATTTATAAAGTTTAATTACTCTAGTTTTTAAAAAATATCTATACTAATATATAACTCTAAATAAAAAACCTCAAAATACGTTTCTCCCTCGATAGCGAAAAGCAAACTTCAAAAAACGTGGCACAGAATTTTAGCACAAATATCGGTTCCGTAAAACGCGTAATTATTCATACCTACTTTTATTTAATTTAAATATATATATATATATATATATATATATATATATATATATATATATATATATATATATATATATAATATAAACTCAAAGGGTAAACAAACAATAACACTCCAAATCTTTCAAATCTGTTAACTGTTACAAAACGTGTTTAGTGGTTAAGAACAATGACTTTTAATTGAATTTCAATTCGGAAAACATCAAGCTTACAAAGCTTACATCAAGCTTACAAAGACATCAAGCTTACAAAGCTTTAAGACTCCAGTAAAATTGAGCTTATTTTTAGGGAGAAAATGCCCTAACAACCATGTTAAATATTTAGTATCTCGTTCAAAGGCAGGGGAAATTTAATTGCAATTTAATTGTTTAAAAATATGCAACCAATTAATTGCAATTATTATTCAGTGCAATCAATTAATTGCAATTTTTGAACAATTTAATCAATTTTTCCAATTAATTGCAATTAATTATTGGTTTTTTAAAATGTCTAAAAATATCATTTTTTATTAAATGATCTTACTTAAAAGATTATTATTGTTGGGTTATTTCTTTAAATATATATATGTAATTATTACATATATATATTTAAAGTAATAACGTACTTTAAACTGGAATTATACATTACATTGTAATGTATAATTCCAGTTTAAAGAACGTCTTTAATAAGAATTCATAAAAAATAAATTGAAAACCAAAATTTATTTGAAGAGTAAGTCACTAAAACAATCAGTTATTTTCATTATTCATCATAATATCTGAGAGCATTTTTCTGTCCCAAAATCGTTTGTTAACATACAAAAACATTTGCACTTCAAGATTGGATGGAAGTATATTATGTCTCAAATGGTCAATTGCGTAGCCTGCCGCACTGAAAAATCTTTCTGCAATATTTGACGTTGGCACCAGAAACTTGCAATTCACATATCTTGAATCCGAAGACATTTTTTCTAATTTTTTTTTCTTTAGCAGCTTAGAAGCAAAGTCTAAATAATGATCAATACTAATTGGCGTGAGTTCAGATTGCTTCAGAAGTTTATTTAAACTTTCCTTTTCATTTAAAAATAGTTCGTGCTCTCTGTTATCCAATATTTTAACTAGCGCACTTTTAAATGTTTTAGAATGAATAATATCTGCATTTGAAGATAAATAGGTACCCATATTAACATCGTGTCTAATTATTTCATTAAATAAAACTCTTACTTCTGAAATGTCAATAGATTCTCTTTGAAGTGCAATGGTTACTGAGTTAAATTTTTGCAGAGTCTCGTTTAGCAACTGAAGATCATTTTCTTCCCTGGCAGACAACATGTAATCTATTACCTCGGGCATTTCACCAAAGTCTCCTTAGGTGAAAAATGGTTTAAGACAAAAATATTGTTTTATCATTTCTGAAGTACTTGACCATCGTGTTGTGTTTCTTTGAATAGCACAAAGAGTCAACAAACGGAGTTTTCCGGCTAGCTTTAAATTTTTGAATTTACCCATTAGCGTATTTGTCTTATTGATGATATGTTTATGTTTGAGCAAAAACAGTTCCATAGCCAAGTTGAACCTGTGAGAGGCACATCCTATTAATGGAATATTGCACAGATTTGTAAGGGCCTTATTTGTTTCATAGTTGTCACCTATTAAAGATGTTACGTTAGTCATATTTTTGCAAAGAATATTTTGAAGAACCCATGATAAATATTCATGTGGGCTTTTGCAAATTCATCTACTTTTTCATGGTTTTTATGGAAATATTTTCTAATTTAGAGTATTTTTGGGTGAGAGAGTTTTCTACAAATGAAAATAGTTTAAGGCCACAAGTCACCCATTCTATCTATGAATACATATTGTCGGCACTCTTTGCTGTTATTGGTCCTAAAATATGAGTAAAACCACTAAAATGTGTAATCAGCTGTTGTGTTGAAGTTGAAGAAGTATTATACTCTATATATTCTGGATGCATACTTTTAACATGATTAAATAAAATGGTCCATCCTTTCCCAGTTTTCTGGTGTAGCTTTTTTCCGCACTTACAGGTCCAATTACTGTCATTAGCTTTATCTTTCTTGAAGTAAATGTTGACTATTTCTTTTTTATTCATTGTTAGCGAGATTTATAAAAATCTTAAAAAGGAATTTTTTTACTTTATGTGCACTTGTAAACATAATTAATAGCACAATTGAAATGAACATGCGTATACATGCGTATTATTGGTTATGCATCAATATATCCATAACCTTATATACGTATACAGCTCGAAATATTTATTGATGCGTATTATTGCTTATGCGTCATTCTATCTTTAACTTTTTATGGTTAAAAACAGTGCTAAACTAAAAATTACATAAAAGTATAATATTATCTCGGTAAATAATATTAATGGCAAAATTTATCAATTATCAATTAATTGCAATTCTAACCCAATCAATTAATTGGTTTAAAAAGTAATTTCAATCAATTAATTGGTATTGAAAATTTTTCAATCAATTTATTGCAGTTAATTGTTTGTCCAATTAATATTTCCCAGCCCTTGTCTCCGTTGCTAAGGAAAAAAAGATACATAGCGTTCTAAAATAAAATGCTCAAATCTAAAGAAAGATAAATTATTTAGCTCTGAAACTTTGGCTAAACGTTCTTTGATTAATTTGACACATATTTTATGCAAAATTGAAAAACTCAAAAAAAATTTTAGTCTTCTAGTTTTTTTGGTGTTGTACCAACTTAAAGTAAAGATGAAATATTGAAACACCTAAATTACAGTCTCTTGCAAGAGACTGCATTTCAATTTATGTTATATACATGCATGTGTATTTACATAGCATGAATTAAATCTTAGCTTTGTGTATGTCATTTGTGCATATCATTTTCAATGAATTATGGGTTTACATAAAAAAATACTTAACTGATTCTAAAATTTTGAAAGAGACGGTGGGAAATAAAATACGATAGTAGTAATACCCTCCAAAACTTTAACCGCGTTTTACCAACAATATGTAAATTGGTCTGTTAAAAAAACCAATTCTCAGGTGACAATAGAGAAATAATAAAATTTTAATACTCAAAGTATGTCGAAATAATAAAATGTACTCTATACTCAAAGCATTTGGAAATAAGAAAATGTACTCAATACTCAAAGCATTTGGAAGTAATAAAATGATAGCTAAAGGAGTGGAGGAAAATATTAATAAAAAACTTTAGGCAGAAGTTGTAGAAATGATGCTGAGATGATTGCAAATGAAGCATGCTCAAATAGCAATTAATAGCCATGATCATCAATTAGTTGTTTACAGATAGTAATATCATTTTAACAATTTGACATTAAAAAATGGGTGGAACTATATTGTATTTCCATAAAAGCCAAAGGGTCCTTGCATAAACAATACTCTCAACAAAGCATCTACCTAATCCAATTAAGTGGCAATTTGGTCCCGTGCAAAATGATGAACAGCTTTTCATGAACAAAGTGTCAAACGAGTTTATTAAAAAGACAATAAAGAAAAGATTAACCCTTTTTTCTGATAAAAAAAAATAGCATGTACAACCTTTTATCATAAAGAGTCAGTAGCGCGCCGGTGCCCACCTTCTAACTGGCTTTGTGTGTATAAATAACGCGCACGTGCGTTAGAAGATACTATAAGTTTGTGATAACCAAAAGTTTCTCGAACAGGTTGTAACTTAGTAAGAGCGATCCTTACAGACTTAACAGAATCTTTAGCATCCATCCCTATTTATTGAGTCAGCTTATCATTAAGCGTTTTCATCACTGAAGGTACCAACCTTACCCACTGAGCTAAACTCTCCCAGGAACCGTACACAGGTACTGCGCTCTGAGTGGTTGTTTAGATAAAGTACAATAAAAGCGTTAAAAGGTTCCTTGATTGCAATGCTTTGCAATACATTGCCAAACTTGCTTGTATTGTTTTGCAACCAAAATCAACCTGAAGCAATTGTGGCCGTATCAGAGCAAGTGAAAGCATCTGCAACTTCTACCGCAGTCTTCTTTGTTAGCAACCTCTACGGCAGTCTTCTTTGTTAGCGATTTAAAGTTTTTTAGCGACTTGTCACATTGAAAAATGTTAAAGCGTATTTTTAAGTGCGCTCGAGAAAGTTTATCTGGTGGACTGTATTAGACTGCACGGTAATGAAAGCAGAGTTTTTGGTAAATAAATTTACCAAAAACTCTGCTTCTTTAACCGTTCATTACCTTTTTAAATTTTACCAAAAAGTTCATTATCTTTTTAAAATTTACTAAAAACTCTGCTTCTTAAACCGTTTACAAACTTTTTAAAAGCATTTGTAGCTGTTCTCAGTTTCTTGATAGAAGATAGTTCGCATCAATACCCCACCAATACTGTAGCATAGCGATCATAGTTTTTATTTATTGCAAATAAGATCTAAATAGCGCCATACATTACAAGACAAAACCCTGTCTACATTGTTATTGCCAACACTCTTGGGGGCCGGCCATAAAGGACGTCACTATTTTTTAGACAATTTTTGACCTCCTCTTCCCTTTGTCACTGGTTTTCTTTTTTCCTATACCTCCTTAAAAGAGATGTCATAAAATTGGGACCCCCTTCCATCCATTTTTTTAAATAACAAAATCCGTTCTTAATTTAAGCATTTTTATTGAAATTTTTCACATGAATTACGTTTTTCTGTGTTTGAATATTTTTTTTTTTAGGTACCCAAGAAGTCCTTACAGTCTTATCGCAGAGCACCGCGGAAGAGCATTTAACAGGAAGTTCACGCATCCTTCCTGACCGATGGGGTTCGAACCACGGATCCTTTGTTTCTCAGGCAGGCGCGTTACCACTGCGCCACGGCTGCTCTAGTCAGTACCTTATTGGGTATTTCCACGTTTGTTTCAGCTGTTTGTTCTTGAAGGCCTCCCATGAAAAAAAATTATATTATATTACTCTTATTTTATATGTTAAACTTAATCAAAGTGTGTCATGGGTACTTGCCTCACTCTTCATCCATCCAAGGATTTTTTAAATAACCGTCAATTGATATGATTAGAATAGAGCAGTCAAATTCGTCAAAAATAATCGCATCATTTGGAATATTAAGGTCTTCCGTTTTGATTTCGTCCTCATCGAACCATTTAGCAAAAGCCGCATTCTCTTTTACCGCAATTACACCCATTAACTTTCTTATGTGCTTGGCGGCAATCCAAACAGGTCTAACTCGCTAAAGGGTAATAGCCATTTAGTTAATAAAATTGGAATTAAAACTAAAAACAAAATGTGGTGTAACCCAAAATAGTAGAAAAAGGCAGGTCCTGGGCCAAAAATTTTTAACCTATAAGCCTTCCATAATCTCTATAATTTTTCAAGCTATAATTTCATAACTGAAATCTCATTGAGGTCCTACGCATAAATAAAATCTAAGCTCATTGATTTCACAACTGAAATATACGCATAATAGTAAAATTACTCCTATTAAATTAGACTTATCAATTCTTTATTATCAACCCATGAGTTGAACGAATCAGGATACCCATACCACTTTACTAATGATTTGTTTTTAAGTTTGCGAATAACTTTTTCAATCCTAAATATATTTTGATCCTTTTTTTGCATTTCTTGTTCATAAAAAGTACCTTGTATTTCTTCACTATTATCGTCAGTTATTTTATACGTTGGTGGATCTGTGAACTGAACTTGTGACACTGTAAAAACTACTTCAGTCCATCTCGGTGTGTATCCTTTTTCAAACGTTCCTTTCTTTTTAGTTATCCTAACTCTATCACCAATTAAAAACTTTGGGTTTACAGATTCTGATCGTACATTTCTATTTAGATTGAACCAAACAATATTTTCATTCTTTTTATCGCTAGCTTCAACTGGTGTCATTTTAATTGAAGAATGCTTTGTGTTGTTGTATTTATTTACCATTTCATCTAAGACGTCAATATATTTTCTAGTAGAATTAGCAGAAAAGTACTTAAACATTTTATCTTTTATTGTTCTATTCCATTGTTCAACTAAACAACTTTTTTCTTTATTTTCAGTTGAGTATAACTCAACACCTAGCGCTTTAACATGCTTATTATAAAATTCTAAGCCTTTATCTACCCATATTTTTTGACACTTTCTTTCGTGGAAGATTTTATTTAAAGCATTAGCAACATCAACTCCAGTTTTACTCTTCAGTGGAACAATCCATCTATACTTTGAAAAAACATCTATCACCATTAATAAGTATTTTATACCGTCATTGAATTTGGAAAAAGATTTCATGTCAACTAAATCAGAAGCCCATATTTCATCGATTCCATTTACAACCACTTTTCTTTTTCTGAAATGTTTTACAACTGGTTGATGAAGTTCGTTCGCAAGTTCGTTAGCCCATGTTACTTCTTTACCCTTTTCTTTTTTACTGATCGTTTGTAGTTTTTTTGAGTAGTTTTAACACCTAAGTCATATGGGTCTGAAAGACCTAAACCAAATTTTGCTTTAGATGATATAATAGGTTTTATAATACCTCGTTCAATTCTTTCACGTATTGTTAGATTTTTTATAGAATCCATTTTTTCAATCATAATTCTATCAGCTTTATTTCTATTTGCAGTATCATCGAAGTATTTATAAGCAAGATCGTGATAGTAAGCTGCATTATCAACTCTATCTATAGGTTTACTCCATTCTTTATATGCATCAGTAGAAGTTAATCGTTCATCTAAATTAGTACCAGGACCAGCAAAGTTCATTCCAGGTAAATGCATTTCACCAGGGAACTTTGCCCATGGTAATTTTATTATTTTAGTTATTGAATTAATTGAACTCACTAAATCTCCTCCTTTTTTTGATGATACAAATTGAGTTTTTGTTGTTCCACAATTAGCGCAAGTTCCACGTTGCATATTTCTATTGTTTTTACTCACAACATTTTGCAAGTTTAGTGTATTTGTTTTGTTTCTACATTTGACACAGTACATTTTTATATATAAAAAAAAATCTTATATATAAAAATGGATATTATAGATTATTCATGGAAAGTAAATAAAAATAAGCGAAGTAATAACAAGTTGTTACCAAAAAGTATAAGAGGAATTATTGTTGGAAAGTCGAGTTGTGGAAAAACTACTTTATTATTAAATCTACTTTTAAGATCTGGTTGGTTAGATTGTAATAATTTACAAGTTTTTGGAAAGTCTCTTTTTCAACCAGAATACAAAATATTAAAAAACTCTTTTGAAAAAAAATTGCCAAAAGAAATTATTAACGAACTATTTAAGCTACAAGACCAAATAGAAAAATTAAATGCAAATCCAGATTTTATAATTGCAGAAGTTTCAAAAAAGTTTGAAAGATAAAGCAGATATAGAGTGTAAGTTTTTTGAAACAGATGAAGATGTACCAAATCCTGAGGATCTTGATATTAACAAGAATAATTTGATGATATTTAATGATTTGCAATTAACAAAACAAAATAAGTGTGAAAAATATTATATAAGAGGAAGACATAGTAATATAGATTGTTTCTATCTTGCACAAAATTATTTTATGTTACCTAGACAAACTATTAGAGAAAATGCCAATTTTATTTGCTTATTTCTTCAAGATGCAAAGAATTTAAGTCATATTTATAGAGGTCATGTTTCTAGTGATATGAACGAAGATGAGTTTAAAAGATTTTGTAAGCATGCTTGGTCAGAACCTCATGGATTTGTTGTCATAAAATAGATAATGGAAAATATAGAAGTGGATTAGATAATTTTTATTTTCCATCTAAAATTTAAAATAATTTTTTTGTATATAAAAAATGTATCTAATATTGAATGATAAAAGTAGTCATATAAAAGAGAAGTTTGCTCCTATTATACAACTAAGTGAAGATAAAGATTATGAATTAAGTGAAGATAAAGATTATGAATTAAGTGAAGATAAAGATTATGAATTAAGTGAAGATAAAGATTATGAAATGGCATTAGTTGGTCTTGATACATTCTACAGTTTTCCAAATGTTGATTCTTCAAATAACAATTTTAGATATAGTTCAGATAATGAAGCAACTTGGATAGATATAAACATTCTAGAAGGTAGTTATGAGATTGATGATATAAATAAGTATATTGTGGAAAAAATTACTGAAAATAGTAAAATTATTAATGGAGTTGAAACTAGTATTATATTTTCAGCAGATAATAACACATTGAAAATAACTTTAAATATTGAAGCTGGTTATAAAGTTGATTTTACAACTATAAATGCAATTAGATCTATTCTAGGTTTTAACAGTCAAGTATATTCAACAGGATCTCATGAATCAGATAATATAGTAGACATTTTAAGTATTAATAGTATAAGTGTAACAAATGATATAATAGCATCATCCTATGTAAATGGAACAACAGAAAACGTTATATATTCATTTTTCCCAAGTGTTGGTCCTGGATATAAAATTATTCAAGAGCCATTAAACTTAATTTACTTACCAATAACACTAAAAACAATTTCAAAGATGGAGACTAAATTGGTTGATCAAGATGGAAATCTGATAAATTTACGAGGAGAAAAATTAGCTATTAGATTTCATATAAGAGAAAAAAAAAAATCTAACTATAACAAAATGAGTAAACATACTAATATTAAAGTAAATCGTTCACAAAACCAAATAGAAAAAATTAAAAATGCAATTGAATGTGGTATTGGAGCTAGTATTAAGTTATCGCATTCAGATTTAAATGGTGAACTTGTATTAGCTGTAACAACAACACAATTGAATAGAATTAGAAAAGCATATGAAAAAGGAACTGGTGTATCAATTATTTTAAGTAAAACACAACTAGTACACAATTCTAAAATAGAAGGTGGATTTATTGGTGCACTTTTACCGTTTCTTGGTTCTTTAGCATCAAGAATTATACCACCACTTGCAGCAGGACTGCTTTCAGGAGTAGGCTGAGCAGCTGGATCAACTATGATTAATAAAATTGCTGGGAATGGTATTGTGTACATGAAAAAGAATGGACAAGGAGTTAAATTAACATGTGCAGGATCTGGTTTATATTTGAGACCATGGAGTAAAAGAAGTTCTGTAGGTGATAGATTGTACTTACGTAGTGGAAATGGCTATACATCAACAGGATCATGTTTATTATTAGGATCAAATTCTCCATTTGCTAATATTCCATTTTTAAATATTATTCTTTGATTTTCAAATTATATATAATAAAATTTATATATAATAAAATGTCAAATAGCTTGCCAGTGCATAAATTTATAAACAAATATAAACAACCGCAACCATTTCCTATAGTTTTTAAACCACATAAAAATTTACAGCATCCTGCAATATTAATAAATGGAAGATATGATGTATTTGCACAACAAGATATTAAAATAGGTTTTAAGTCACAAAAAAGTGTTACTTTGAAGTTTGGTATATCTATAAGAAAAGGTGTTGCATTAGTTTCATTAAAAAATGAACTTAAATTAAAAATGTTAAGTTTAAAAAATTCTGTAATAGCAGAGTCTATTGATGACATTTTAGTAATTATTAATAATAATTCAGTTGATGATGTAATAATTAAAAAAAGAGATTGTTTTTGTTCTGTTAATTTTTTTATTAAAAATGGAATACAATAATAAAATGTACAATAACATTTATTCAGCTATACCTACTGAGAATAACAATATTTACCCTGTTCTTCCTAATGCACCTGAAGAAAAATCATATCGGTTACAAAAAATTGGTGATATTCAAAAAGAAATAGAGCGTGAGAGAGAAAAGAGAATAACGCTAGTAAAAAATATCATAGAGCTGTAAAAATAATTTCTGCAATTGATAATGCATTACTAGCAAGAACTATGGCTCTTGGAACTATTAGAATTGATTTTTTATCAACAATAATTGCAGCACCAGTAGTAATTGCATGTGAAGGTGCAGCATTAGGAGCAGGTGTGTTATCAATAATAGGCGGACAAGTTAATAAAAAAATGAATTTAAAAGCAGAAAAGCATGAAAAGATTAAAGTGCTTGCTGATTCAAAACCAAATACAATAAGAAATTATATTTCTAAAGCTTTAGTAAATGGGCATATAGATGGCAAGGAATTTGAGTTAATACTTGGTGAACTTGAAAAATTTCAGACAATGATGGAGCAAATTAGAATAAAAGTTAAAAATGAAATTGATGAACAAACAAAGTTGTCACTAATCGACCAAGGGAGAGAAGAAGCTATTAAAGTAATTCAAAGTAGGTTTAATAAAAAAATAGTCACTTAACATTTTATTGACAAATAATAAGAGATGCGTTATTTATATCCTTTCTTTTTAGAATGTAGTAAAAGAGAACAAGATCTAAATAAAAAAAAATATTTGGAACTTCTTGGATTTGGAAAAGGAGGTTTTATTGTTGATTCAGGAAGTCACTCTATATTTATCACTGATTATGGAATCTTTCAGATACCATCAACTTATAGTGATGATGAGAGAAATAAACTTTATAAACTTATCTGGAATGAAGATTGTGATTTTTATTGTGTAAAAAGAGACATTAAAGAATCACTTAAACAATGGAATAATGTTAAAAAACAGGATAAATTAAGAATTATAGATAAATATGTACTTCAATTAGAGTGTGATTTCAAAGAAAAAAAACTAATAAAAAGTATTTTATCAATGGCACTTATTAAGATTATTAGAAACAAATGATATCATTTATAAAGACTTTGAGATTAAAAAGAATTGTAGAATGTTTAACATTGATTATTTAAATAGTTTGCTAAAACGTAAAACGTAACGTAAAACGTAGCGTAAAACGTAACGTAAAACGTAACGTAAAACGTAACGTAAAACGTAACGTAAAACGTAACGTAAAACGTAACGTAAAACGTAACGTAAAACGTAACGTAAAACGTAACGTAAAACGTAACGTAAAACGTAACGTAAAACGTAACGTAAAACGTAACGTAAAACGTAACGTAAAACGTAACGTAAAACGTAACGTAAAACGTAACGTAAAACGTAACGTAAAACGTAACGTAAAACGTAACGTAAAACGTAACGTAAAACGTAACGTAAAACGTAACGTAAAACGTAACGTAAAACGTAACGTAAAACGTAACGTAAAACGTAACGTAAAACGTAACGTAAAACGTAACGTAAAACATAAAACACAACAAAACTTTTATGTTGTGTTTTTAATCTTTTTTATATAAAAACAAAATGTCATTTTTAAAAATTACAGACACTGAAAAGAGAGATCAAATTGTAAAAGAATTATCAGAGTAAAAAAAGAATACAGCAGAATAATCTTAGTGAAAAGATTGGAGTTTTTAATTTGTAGATAGACTTGTCAAAATTGTACAAGCCATTAATTGATAGTCAATCTGGAATGAAAGAGGATATATCTAAATTGCAAGATTAAGCTAATCAATTTGATCTTACCTTTTCAAATGCATATTCTGAAATACTTACTTATGGATCTAAAGAAGTAATGCCTTCTGATGAATTTTTAAAGTTGGGAAAAATTGCAACAGACTATCTTAGGATGTATATTTATAGTAAAAAGTTTACAGACACTACATTTGGAATACATTCTGAAGAGGGTAAATTTTTTATAGGAAAAGTTCCAATATTAATTAATAATGATGATATAGATATAAATGGAATAAAATACATTGGTACTCCTGGTCTTTGGGAATTACTAACAAAGTCTAATCCTAATAAGGAAATATATAATATAGATGATCTTCACATTTATCGAGATATAATAATACAAACAGATGCAATTACTACTGATTCAGGAAAACCAAAGTCGTCTCGGAGTGAAAAATACAAAGAAATAATAGCTCCCATTTGGAGAGAGTTAAAGAAAACTAGAATGCTTGAGTATCAAAGAGAATCAAAAGGAACAGGAATAGGATTAATAATTCTTCCTAACGATCCTATTGCACTTCTTGATATGCTTGAATTACGTATAGCTGCATGGAGAGCAGGTAGTACTGGATCAAGAAGACGCTGTTGCGATTTGTGATGAATTGTTAAGACAAGGTGTTTTGAATAGTGATCAGTATAAAGCAATGCAAAATAATCTAGCAATATGATAATATGAATATGATAATATGAATATGATAATATGAGTAAAAAAAATTTAAAAAATTGCGTACATAAAAATGCTATTTGTTAAAAATAAGAGATATGTTAAGAAGCAAGTTGTTGGAGGAAGTGATACATTTGACAGTTTAATAAATTTGTTTAAACGAGCAGCATCATCAAATGTAACAAGAGTGTCATCAGCTATGTTGAAAAGGTTAGCTGCTAGCGATTTAGGAAAAACTGCAATAACTACTGCTAAATCAGCAGGGAAAGAACTTTCAACATCAGCAATAGAAGCTGCTTAAGATGTTGCAGTTGAAAAAGGAAAATAATTAATTAGAAAAGCATCTACTAAAGTTTCACAACCAAATACAGTCATTAATAATAAAATTAATGACATAATCTCAAATTTAAATAAAAAAGCTGATGAAGTTACACCAAATATAAATAATATAATGATGGGGTCTGCAATAAAATCAACAGCTATAAGGATAGAAGATCTAGCAAAAAAAAGCCTGTGGATGATGGAATTGAAAGATTTGAATTCCGTGAATATGAATCAATAGCTCGCACAAATCTAAACAGCGCTGGAGAAATAAGAATTAACATTGAGCAACAAGATTTGTTCACAATTCGATCTGAGGCTTATCTTTTGTTTGAAGGAAGACTTCTTAAACTTGATGGGACAGCTTATGCTAATGCAGATGCAGTGGCGCTTACAAATAATGGTATTATGCATTTATTCAGTGAAATATAATTTCAATTATCAAACCAAAATATAGAAAATATTTTTAATCCAGGTCAAGCAACAGCAATGTCAGGAATGCTTAAATACCCAAACGACTTTCAATTAGCACAAGGATTAAATCAATTGTGGTACAAAGATTCTTCAACAACAGCAGTACTTGCTGATAACTCAGGGTTTGCAGTACGACAATCATACATAATTCAGAAACCAACCACAAAGGGAATATTTTCATTTTGTATACCTTTAAGACACATTTTTGGATTCTGCGATGATTACAACAAAGTTATTTACGGATTTAAACATACACTAACTCTTGTTAGAAAAAGTGATACTGGAGCAATTTTTAGAAACGCTCTTGCAGCTGCAGGAAAAGTTAATCTTGATAAAATATCATTGTTCATGCCACATGTGATTCCATCAGATTTAGAGAGAGTTAATCTTTATAAAAGTATTGAATCAAAAGTGACACTTTTAGTAACTTTTCGCGCAAGGCAGTGTGATACTATAACTGTTCCACAATCTACAACGTTTTCTTGGAGACTTAGCGTAAAGACATCTCCAGAAAAGCCAAGATACATCATTGATGGATTCCAAACAAATAAGGATGGAAATCAAGAAGTTAATTCTTCCATATTTGATCATTGTGACTTGAAAAGTATGTACATTATGCTTAATCAAGAAAAATATCCAGCTGCTGACTATAACTTATCGTTTCCAAATCATCAATTTTCAAGAGCCTATAGAGATGCATCTGTATTTAGTGAAAAATTTTATGGAATGAACGATTTGATAACACAAAGCAACATAACTCCTTCAGACTATAAAGATTTATACTCTTTGTTTTTGATGTTAGCAGACAATCAGAAAAATTAAAATCCTCAGTAGTAGATGTACAAATTAAAGCAACATTTAATGCAGCTGTTCCAGCAGATACTGAAGCGTTTGCTGTTGTAATATCGGATAAGTTTTTACACTTTTAATCAGACGGAAATAAGTTGAACGTTGTTTATTAACTTTTTTTTGAATTGATTTAAAAAAAATTTTTATCTTTATATAATAATAATAAAAATGTATTATACAAGGGAAAACTTGCAGAAGTTGTTAAAAGAAAATAACATTTTACAAACATCTAAAAATTATGTTACATTGTTAATGATTGCTGTAGATAATGGGTTGATTGATAAAGAATCAATCATGTCAAAAGCAACAGACGCAACTGATGAGAAAAGTTGGAAGACCTAGAATACATCCAGTAAAAGAAGAGAAAAAAGAAATAGATCCAAAATATAAAAGATTAAGAACAAATAAGAAAAAACCAGTCATTATTAAATTAACAAACATGGAAACAGGAGAAGAAACAGTATATAAATCTTTATATAGTGCAATGCGTGGAACTGGTCATGGATATAGATATCTTGAAATGCGTGATGGTAAGGTTGATAATGGTTATAAGATTGAAATATTAAATTCTGAAAAATTAAAAACAATTAAGAAAAAAATCTTGATATATAAAAATGGGATCTGATAATTTATTTGAAAATAAAAATGCGATTGAATTGTTAAAAAATAATATAGATAAAATAAATTGGGATATTTTATCTAAAAATCCAAATGCAATTAATTTATTAAAAAATAATTTGGATAAAATAAATTTTAAATGGTTATCTGAAAATCCAAATGCGATTGAAATATTAAAAAAGAATTTAGATAAAGTAGATTGGAGTGAATTATCTTATAATCCAAATGCAATTGACATATTAAAAGATAATCTAAATAAAGTAGATTGGGAAATGTTATCTGCAAATCCAAATGCAATTGAGATAATAAAAAAGAATTTAAATAAAGTAGATTGGTCTTATTTATCTAAAAATCCAAATGCCATTGAAATATTAAAAAATAATTTAGATAAAGTAGATTGGGATATTTTATCTTTAAATCCAAATGCAATTGAAATATTAAAAAAGAATTTAGATAAAGTAGATTGGTTATTTTTATCTAAAAATCCAAATGCGATTGAAACATTAAAAGCTAATTTAGATAAAGTACATTGGGATATTTTATCTTTAAATCCAAATGCGATTGAAATATTAAAAAATAATATCAGTAAAGTAAACTGGGGTTGTCTATCTGAAAATCCAAATGCAATTGAACTATTAAAAGAGAATTTAAATAAAGTACATTGGAAAAATTTATCTCAAAATTCAAATGCAATTGAAATATTAAAAAAGAGTTTAGATAAAGTAGTTTGGAATTGGTTATCATATAATCCAAATGCAATTGATTTAATAAAGGAGAATTTAGATAAAGTAAATTGGGATTTGTTATCACATAATCCAAATATCTTCACATATGATTATGAAAAAATAAAAGAAGCAAATAAATATCTGCTTGAATTGAAAGAATATTTTTATTCTCCAAATTATTTAGAATTTTTAATTTAGTTATATGGAAGAGAAAAAGCTCTTAAATTATTCCTTAAAGAACCAGAAAATGAAATTGAGATAAAAGGGAGAAAAATGTGGAATTTTTAATTGAATTTCAATTAAAAATTTATCTTTTAATCCGATTGAAATTTTAAATTCTGAAAAATTAAAAAAAATCTTTATATATAAAAATGGGATCTGATAATTTATTTGAAAATAAAAATGCGATTGAATTGTTAAAAAATAATTTAGATAAAGTAAATTGGCATATGTTATCTTTAAATCCAAATGCAATTGATTTATTAAAAGAGAATTTAGATAAAGTAAATTGGGATTGGTTATCTCGAAATCCAAATGCAATTGACATATTGAAAAATAATTTAACTGAAATCAATTGGTTTTATTTATCTTCAAATCCAAATGCAATTGACATATTAAAAAATAATTTAGATAAAGTAAATTGGTATAACTTATCAAAGAATCCAAATGCGATTGAGAAACTAAAAGATAATTTAGATAAAGTAGATTGGAAAGAATTATCTCGAAATACAAATGCTATAGAACTATTAAAAAATAATTTAGATAAAGTAAATTGATATTATTCATCTTCAAATCCAAATGCAATTGAATTATTAAAAGAGAATATAGATAAAGTCATTTGGATTAATTTATCTCGAAATCCAAATGCAATTGATTTGTTAAAAGATAATTTAGACAAAGTAAATTGGTATTATTTATCTTCAAATCCAAATGCTATATAGAACAATTAAAAGATAATTTAGATAAAGTAGATTGGGATGACTTATCAAAGAATCCAAATGCAATTGAAATATTAAAAGAAAATATAGATAAAGTAAATTGGATTTTATTATCAAAGAATCCAAATGCATATGAACTATTAACAGATAATTTAGATAAAGTAGATTGGGAATATTTATCTCAAAATCCAAATGCGATTGATATATTAAAAGATAATTTAGATATAGTCAATTGGAAAGAATTATCTCGAAATACAAATGCACATGAACTATTAAAAGATAATTTAGATAAAGTAGATTGGAATTGGTTATCACAAAATCCAAATATCTTTACACATGGTTATCAAACATATGATTATGAAAAATTAAATAAAATTAATAAAATCTTGCCATATAGAAATATCGAAGCATTTAAATTTCATAAGAAACTTTACATATGAAATATTGACAAGAAAAAATATTTTGAAAAATGATATAAAATAATTTTTTCTATGAAAAAAATCTTACATGTATAAAAATGGTAACGGTAAAAGAATTAAAACAAATCGCTAAAGAGCGAGGAATTAAATATTATTCTAGAATGAGAAAAGATGATTTCAGAAATATACTTCGCATGGATTCGGAATACCTACTTGATGAGCCTGTTCCAGATATATCATCAACAATTTTAGCTCCGTCACCTTTTTAACCTATTACACAAATTAAAGAAAAAAATAAAAAGATTAATTCTCTTGCAGATTGGATTGTATCATATGTTCCAGAACCAATTAAAAAGGTTGTGAATAAAAAAGTTGATGAATTAAAATCTACAGTTTCAAACTTGTATCAAAAATTTGGAATTATAAATCCGATAGAATTTAAATTATCACAATCAGCTGTTAAGAATGTAACAAATCAGTTTTCAGTTAAAGGAATAAAAGGATATGATGCTATATCTTCAGGGTCGGTTTAACCACTAGGCGAATTAGGCGGCCGCCTAGGGCGGCAAGTTTTCTAGGGCGGCACTAAAACTAGCTGCATAAAAAAAAAAAATATTAAAAACATTGCTAAAATCTTTTTCAAATCGCTTTGAATTGAATTTAGGAGATTTGAAATAGTACTCTTTTAATTCGCGTCAAATAAAACAAAAGAATCAACTTTGATACTTTCGTTCCATTTGACGCGGTTTCCTTTTTCTTTTAATACTTTTTTATGCAGAATGAAATTTTGGAGCAATTAATACAGTGCAAAGTTTTCATTTCTCATTTATTTTAACACGTTTAACTTTATGGAGAAAATTGTTTTTGCTTGCGTCTTAATTCAGAATTAGTAAGAAATTAATTTTAATTAAATATTCGGTGATAGCAATTACGAAGTAGTATAGTAACAAATTAACTGATTTATATTGTTTTTATACTAATAGAGTTTTATTTTTTATATTTATGGAGCTTTAAAAATTTTAAAATGTATCTTTAAAACTTTTATAAGGAAGTTTAAATAATATTTTAATTTAAGGATATTAAAAATGCCCGAGGTGTTCATTTTTATTATTTTTAGCAGTTTCCTTTGTTATTTCAATCCACGATGGCAGAAAGAAAAAAATTGTCCGGTGCGCAATATCGTAAACGACGAGCTGCAAATGAAGGGTTTAAAACAAAACAGGCTCGTTCTTTGTTAAAGTATTTATGTTCACCGCAGAGAAATGAAAATGTCACAGATGAGTTAAAAAATCAAGTTGAAGCAGGCAGAGAAGCCGATGAGATGACAGTATCAGAAGAGTTTGAATTACATAATGTAATACACGTAGCACACAAAGAATCTGAAGTGCATAAAATTGATAAATTCTCTGGTCTATATGCTAACTATAGCGATCCGGCTACTTGGGTCGTATTTGATGATGAGATGCGACAACTTTTGATAGAACATGGACCAAAACAAGTCGATCAGTTTGACTTTCCTAAGGACAGTGTGCAAAGAAAATTTTCAAAAAGCCATTACAACCGCCGGCTTGTCAATGGAGATGAAGTTCGCAGGCATTGGCTGTAGTATTCTGTAAGTAACGACTTTGTGTATTGTTTCTGCTGCAAACTGTTTACCAGTAGCACAACAACTGCATCATCTCTTTCTTCGAATGGTTCACATGATTGGAAAAATATGTCCGCAATTCTGTCATGAGAAAAGCAGTGAACATCTAGCGAATTTTCAGTCATGGAAAGAGTTTGAGCTGCGACTGCGAAACAATAATACAATTGATGCCGAACATTTGCGTCTTGTTAAAAAAGAAGAACAGTATTGGCAGCAAATCTTGAAACGGCTAATAGCTTTAGTTAGAGTTCTTGGTATGCAAAATCTTGCTTTTCGTAGAACACATGAGAAACTGAACACTGCTGATAACGGAAACTTTCTGAATTTTGTGGAATTTTTAGCTTTGTTTGACCCACTTATGGATGAGCATCTTCGAAAGATTAAAGACAATGAAACACATGTACATTACCTAGGCAAAGACATACAAAATAAATTGATTCACCTATTATCCAATGCAATCAAACAAAAAATTCTTAAATCTGCTTGTGATGCTAAGTACTTTTCAATATTTATAGATTGCACACCTGATGCTGGTCATGTTGAACAAATGACTATGATCATTCGCTTTTTGGATGTGATTTCAAATCCGAAAATTGACGTTGTAGCAACAGCATATATAAAGGAACATTTCTTAGATTTTGTGCCTCAAAAGGAGACAACTGGTGCTGGTATGGCTGAAACTATCATTAAGCAGTTAGGCGAGATGTCTTTATCTATTGAAAACTTACGTGGTCAAGGATATGACAATGGCAGAAATATGAGGGGGAAAAATAAGGGTGTCCAACGAAGAATTTTAGATGTCAATCCCCGAGCATTGTTTATTCCTTGCTGTGCCCATACATTGAATTTGGCTGTTAACGATGATGTTAAATGTTGCTTAGAAGCAACAGCCTTCTTAGATCTGGTACAACATGTATATGTATTCTTTTCTGCATCAACTCGTTGCTGGGAAGTTTTAACACGATATGTTTCTAATCTCACTGTTAAACCACTGAGTGAAACAAGGTGGGAAAGCCAAATCGATGCTTTAAAACCTCTCCGTTATCAACTTGGTGATATCTAGTAGATATCGTAGATATTATCTACGATGCTCTTGCAGAGTTTGCGAATGACACTAATTTAACATGAGCATCTGGTAATTCAACACGGGTAGATGCACGGTTTATTGCAAACGCTATTTTTAGTTTTAAGTTTGTCGTTTCTCTGGTTGTGCGGTACGACGTGTTGTTTGAGATTAATATGACTAGTAAGCAACTTCAGGCAAAAGATTTAGATATGCATGGCGCCATAAATTATCTTAAAAAAACAAAGAAGTTTCTTGTAAATTGCAGAAATGAAATGAAGAAAATACTAGTAGGTGCAGTTGAAATTGCAGTCAGTTTAGAGATACCTGCACTTTTTGAACCCGAACCAACCCGTATCAGAAGAAAGAATAAACAGTTTACGTATGAAGGAGATGACGAACCTATTCAAGATCCAAAAGAAAATTTCAAAATAAACTTTTACTTTGCTATTCTTGACACAGTAATACAATCGGTTGAAGAAAGATTTACTCATATACAAAAAATAAGTTCGTTGTTTGGTTTTCTCTACGATGTTCACAGTTTACAGGGTGTAACTAGCAAAGAATTTATGGAACATTGCTTGAATCTTGAGAAAGCTTTGCAACATGGAGACTCCAAAGATATCGATGCAGCTGATCTATGTAGTGAACTGAAATCAATTTCAAGACGAGTTGAAAGATGTACATTGCCACTAGATTTACTGAATTTTATATTAAAAAATAATCTAGCAGATTGTGTCCCCAACACTGTTATAGCTTTAAGAATCCTCTTGACACTTCCAGTTTCCGTGGCTAGCGGTGAGCGAAGCTTCTCAAAACTCAAATTGATAAAAACATTTTTGAGAACGTCTATGAAGTAAGAAAGACTTGCTGGATTAGCTATTCTGTCAATTGAACATGAAATTGCTAGAAACATTAACCTGATGGAACTCGTTTCTACATTTGCAAAAACAAAAGCGCGAAAAGGGAATTTTGAAATTATTTATATATTATAAAGTTACACGAATATATGCCTCTTTATGATTATGCATGTATGTATTCTTCCGAATGTAAATACAAAATGTTATAACAAAACATAATCATTTCTTTGTGAAGGTTGGGTAGGGGCGCATTGTGTCAAATTTGCCTAGGGCGCCAATTACTCTTGCGCCGACCCTGTATATCTTTCATGAATGCTGCTATAAAAAGTGCAATTAAAATACTAAACGAAAATAGAAATTCAAAAGTTAATATAGTTCTCACTTGTGAAACGGAGCGTACTGATATTAAAACAGGAGAAACTATAACCACAACTGTTCTATTTACAATGAAGTACTGTTGTATTAGAATCAACAGATTTAGATAAGTTTTATGAAACATCAAACTTGAGAATTTTAGAAAATTTATCATCATTTCAACAACTAGGGTCAAATTGGAGATTTGTTTCTGTTAAAAAGAGGGATATAAATACTATAGAGTATAATCCTCTTAAAGCTAAATCTTATATTCCACTTGACAAAAATTTATCAACTAAAAAGGCAATCATTAACATAAAAAATGAAGATAATGAATGCTTTAAGTGGTGTATTGCAAGAGCATTAAATCCAACAGATAATCATCCTGAAAAAGTTGATAAAGAGCTTAAAATACAATCTAATAAGATTAATTGGGAAAAAATAGAATTTCCAGTATCTTTAAATCAAATTACGCAATTTGAGAATAACAATAAAGATATAAGTGTGAATGTATACGGACACGAGAATTCAGTTTATCCTTTACGTGTTTCAAAGAATAATGATTTAATAGATTTATTATTAATCTCAAATGGCGAAACCAATCATTACTGCTTAATAAAAAGTTTGAGCAAATTACTTTCTTCACATTCATCCAAGAAAAAATGTACTATTCACTATTGTAGAAATTGCTTACTTGGGTTTAATTCTGAAGAATCATTATCTAAACACAAATCGTATAGTAATACACACGATTCAGTGCGTATTGAACTTCCACCACCAAAATCGACAATGCAGTTTACTAATCACAACAGATCGATGAGAGTACCAATTGTAGTATATGCTAACTTTGAAAGTTTCATCAAACCTATCATTACTTGTGAACCTAATCCTAATAAATCCTATACTAAACAGTATCAAAAGCATATACCAAGTTCGTTCTGCTACTACATTAACGTAAAGATGAAAGTTTTTATCAAAGCAATCCATTTTCATTTACTGCAAGTAATGAAACGGATAATGTTGCACAAATATTTGTTGACAGATTACAAGAAGATATCATAAAAATTTGTAACAGGATTAAATTTAAAAAGAATATTGTATATACACATGAAAATAAGAAGGATTTCGATGCAGCAACTGAATGTCACATTTGCGAAAAAGATTTGGATAATGATAAAGTACGTGATCACTGTCACATTACTGGAAAATATAGAGGTGCTGCTCATAGTAGTTGTAACTTAAAATATAAAATTCCAGATTTCTTCCCAGTACTATTTCATAATTTATCTGGTTATGATTCTCACTTATTTATCAAGAAATTATCAGGAGGTAAATTGAGCTGTATCCCAAACAACGAAGAAAAGTATATTAGCTTTTCTAGAGAGATTAAAGTTGGAGAGTTTGTTAAAGATGGAAAGAGTGTTGAAATAAAGCGTCAGATTCGTTTCTTAGACAGTTAAAGATTTATGCCTTCTAGTTTAGATTCTCTATCAAAAAATTTATCAAAAGAGCAATGTAAAAATATCAGAAAATTGTATTCAGGGAAACAATTAGATTTATTACTGAAAAAAGGCGTATATCCCTATGATTGGGTAGACTCAGTTGATAAATTTAATGAGACCCAATTACCCACAAAAGAATCGTTCTTTTCTAAATTGAACGATGAAGATATTAGTGATGATGATTACTCACATGCACAAAATGTATGGAACGAATTTAATTGCAAAACATTTAGAAGTTATCATGACTTGTACAACGTTTCAGATGTACTTTTACTAGCAGATGTTTTTGAAAATTTTAGAGATGTTTGCATGAAAAATTATAAATTAGATCCGGCTTGATATTATACATCACCAGGATTAGCTTTGGATGCAGCATTGAAGAAAACAAAAGTAAAATTAGAACTGTTGAGCAATTACGATATGATACTAATGATAAAGAAAGGAATAAGAGGTGGAATCAGTATGATATCGAATAGATTAGGAACATCTAATAATAAGTACATGGATAACACATATGACAAAAGCAAAGAATCAACATTCATCCAATATCTAGACGCTAATAATCTATATGGATGGGCGATGAGTAAGCCACTTCCAACACATGGGTTTAAATGGATGGATGAAGATGAGTTGAAAAACTGGAAATCGATTCCATGTATACTAGAAGTTGATTTAGATTACCCTGAACATCTGCATGATCATCACAATGACTACTACTTGCTCCTGAAAGAGTAAATATTGATAAAATTGAAAAATTAGTCCCTAACTTTGAAAATAAGAAAAATTATGTTACCCATTTTGAAAATCTTAAATTTTATGAAAGATTAGGTCTAAAGATCACATAAATTCATAGAGGTCTAAGTTTTGAACAAAGCGCTTGGTTAAGCAAATACATTGAGCTAAATACTAATCTAAGAACTAAGGCAACGAATGATTTTGAAAAAGACTTTTTCAAACTGATGAACAACTCAGTATTTGGAAAAACAATGGAGAACATTGAAAATAGAGTTGATGTTAGATTAGTGACGAATAGAAATGAAGCTGTTAAATTAGCTTCAAGACCAAACTTCGAGAGTCGAACGATATTTGATGAAAATTTAATAGCGATTCACATGAAGAGAACCAAATTAATGTATAACAAACCAATTTACTTAGGCATGTGTATTTTAGATTTAAGTAAAACTCTATTGTATAAATTTCATTATGATTACATATAGAAAAAATATGCTGATCGAGCAAAACTATTATTTACAGATACTGATTCTTTAGCATACGAAATAAAAACAGAAGACTTTTATTCCGATATTTCTAAAGATATTGAAAGCAAATTTGATACAAGTGAATTTGATCCGAAGCATCCAGCAATAGAACTTGTAGGATTCAAAGTTGAAATAAATAAAAAAGTAATTGGAATATTTAAAGATGAGTCTGGAGGAGCACAAATTGAAGAATTTGTAGGATTAAGATCTAAATTGTATTCCTACAAAGTACACGGTAAAGAAAATAAAAAATGTAAAGGAATAAAGAAAAATGTTGTAAAAAATCATATAACACATGAAGATTATAAACATTGTTTATTAAATAAAGTGGATCAAGTTAGGAAAATGAATGTAATAAGATCACATTCACATGAAATTTACACAAAAGAGGTCAATAAAATAGCATTAAGTGCAGACGATGATAAAAGAGTCATTTTAGAAGACGGAATTCACACATTAGCATACGGACACTACAAATTAAAAGAAAATAATTTATAGATCCTTCGGATCCATATACAATAGGTCAATTAAGCAATAAGACAATTAGGTCAAAAAGCCCATAGGGTAGGGTAGCCCAAAAATTATTTTTTGAGAAAAAAAAATTTATAAGTAAAAATGAGAAATAATTATAAACTTATCAATGTTGAAGGGATAATTTTACCTAATGAACCTTTAACAAATTTTCAATTGATCAAAGCAGCAAAAGTATTAAAAATAAAACATTTTAGAGGTGTATTTGTAATAGATCAATTACCAAAAAATGCACACAAAAAAAGAATGTGGAATATTAAATACAGGAGATTCAAGTACACAGGGTTTTCATTGGATTTGCTGGTACAAAGACGGTGAAAAAAAATAAGTTTTGACTCTTATGCACAACCCCCACCTGTCAAAGTTGTTAATTATTTAAAAGACTCTGTTTATTATAATAGTGATAGAGTTTAGTTTGGAAATATTCTGTGGACATTTGTGTCTCTATATTTTAAAAAAACTAGATGAAGGATATGATTTTCAGAATATTATTATTAATCCATGGAAATTTTTTTTTCTTTATATATAAAATGCCTGTTGATAAATTCGGACGTACAACAATTTATACAACTACAAGTCGAGTAGTTTCAAATGGATTAACAGCACCTCAAGCTGATAGTATGTTTATTAGAAGAAATGGACAAAATAATGCAACTAGTGATATTGACGTGAATACAAACAAATTAATAAATGTAGCAGAACCTACAAATCCAAATGATGCTGCTACAAAGTAGTATGTTGACACAATAATACCTAATCCTAGCAGTTTAGAAATAGTACCAAATTCAAGTTTAACATGCATGGGAGTAAAATCCCAGACTCTTGAACCAAATACAGATGGAACAGCAGTTTTTATTCAAAATAGTGGTCCTGGTATTCTCAGAAAACTATGGTTAGAATTTAAAGGAACAAATATTAATGGAAGTGTATTAAGTAACGTATTTATTAGGATATATGCAGATAATACGCTTTGCATAGAAAGTATAGCTTGTGAATTATTATTCGCTCCACTTGGTGGACCATTTTATACTAACTCTTCACAAGGTTGTAATATGCATTCTAATATTGAATTAGGAGGATACTTTACACTTGATTTACCATTTAAAACTAATCTAAAAATTGAATTAAACAATAAAACTGGAAATCCACTTACATATTCGTTGCAACCTTTTATTACAATAAGTTCAACGCAACAAGCAAATATTTCATTAATACCCCCATTTATTTCAGATCTTAAACTATACTCATCCACATTTAGATATTTGAATACAACTTATGATAATGAATATATATTATTAAACACTGCAAGTAATAGAAATGGTGTTTATTTAAAATATATTAGAATGCATGTTATCGGTAAATCTGGAATCAAGAGTACGCATGTATGACGCAATCAATTCTCCTAAAAACAATGACTCAGTTATTCAACCTTGGACATCCTATAACTATAGTAATTTAATATTTCCTGGATACTAAAATAATAGCAGATGTATATACTGCTCATCTGTTTTAGTAGATTTTTATCTTTATTCGCAAAATAGCTCTCCTATTACCTCATTTGCTAATAGATCATCTAGACTATTGTATCAATCAAAACCAAAAATTGATTCTACAAATACTATCTCTTTTTACAAAACTTTTGGTAAAAATGACTCCATGCCAAGCGTTACTAATGGTAACGCTAGGCATGGTTTTTCTGATTTAAAAGGAGTAATTTACTAATATGCGTAGATTTCACTTGTGAAATCAATGAGCTTAGATTTCATTTATGCGTAGGACCTCAATGAGATTTCAGTTATGAAATTATAGCTTGAAAAATTATAGAAATTATGGAAGGTTTATAGGTTAAATATTTTTGGCCCAGGATCCGCCTTTTTCTACTACTCCCCAAGGTTCCATTCTTGCTCCTCTTTGCTTTCTTATTTATACAAACGATCTTCCAAACGCCTCTAATATTTTTAAAACTTTAATGTTTGCCGACGATACAAACTTATTTTACTCGTCAAAGACAATCGAAGACCTCTATGAAAAAACAAATGCTGAACTAACATATGGTTTAAATCAAATAAAATGTCACTCAATATAGAAAAAATTAAGTATATACTATTTCACTCTAATCAACAAATTAAAAAATATCCCTGAACCTACCAACTATTAATATAGAAAATATATCCATCAAAAGAGCTTTGAATACAATGTTTTTAGGAGTTCTAATTGGTGAACACATCTCCTGGAAACCCCACATAAACTACATAAACACAAAAATATCAAAGAACATAAGTTTACTTTACAAGACAAGACCATTTTTGTCACAAAAAAGTCTCAAACTTATCTACTTCTCATTCATACATAGCTATCTCATGTATGCCAATATAGCATGGGGCAGTACCCACAAATCTAAATTACAACCACTTTACTTACGTCAAAAACACGCTTCAAGACTAGTATACAACAAAAGGAAGTTTACTCATGCTCAACCCTTACTGGAACAAATAAACGCACTAAATATATTTCAAATAAATATTTTTCAAAATATACTTTTCATGTTTAAATATAAACTAAGTCTGGTTCCAGAGCATTTTACAGCATTCTTTTTTAAAAACATTATAAATAAATACAATACAAGAGCAACAGGCAACTTTAAGATTTTGAAACAACAAGACTCTCAAATTCTCAGTTACATATTGTGGTCCCTATTTATTTAAAAAATTAGTTTCCAGAATCGAATCACTCTATTAAACTTAAACAACGAACACTCTCTGAAAAAAAAGCTAAAAACTACAATAATCAAATTAAACAACTGTAAGATTTTTTAAATTTGAATAAATAAATGAATAAATTTAACTTAACTTTTAATACAAATCGATAATAAAATTAATAATAATAACAAGGTATATATGTAACACGTATATATATATCACGTATGCAACTGATTTTTTATGTGTATTACACGTCTAAGAAATAGGTACTTGATGACAAGACTGAATTAAGTCTTCTGCAAGCTTCCTATGACAACAAATAAGTATTTCTTTTTATCAATCTTACACAAATTTTGTTTTTATCATATTTATACACTAACATTATTTTGAAATGTGGTAAATTAACTTATAGTGAAACATCTAAACTCTCCTCTAAAAAATCAGCAGATTATTTTTATTTATTGTATTTTTTATTTTAATTGGAGTAATATAGAGATATATTTCTCGGATTATTTTTACTTACACGTTATTATATTGTTGTAATTGGTATTTATTTTATTCATGTCTCAGAGTTGTAAGCAACTATATACCTATTTACCTCGCATATTTTGAACTTTATATTTATGATTTAAATTTGTATATCTTTACTGCCAATCAGTGATTGGTAACTTGTAATTACTTTGTAGTTGTAAAATAAAACATGTATAAAAAAATAAAAAAAATTAATACTGTTGACATGCTTTATGAGCATGACTTGGGAGGCAAAATTCTCTGAGACAAACTTGATTGCACAGAGGGACAAAACAGATCGTAAGGAGGAAGTTTGAATGATTTCAATGATCGAGGAATGGTGCTCTGAATAGTCATGAATAATTAATGAATTAAACGTGCATGTTGAAGTTTTTTCATTCTTAACGTTTTTTAAATTTGCAGTAGTAGTAAACTTCCTAGCGTTTGTACTAGCACCGCCTGGAAATAACGCTTTTATGCCTAAACTCACTACTGATGTATGACACTGCTGCCACACTTTAAAAATTCATAAAAATATGTACCGTAATGATTGCTGCACAACTAAACTAAAACTAAATCCCTTTGGACAACGATTTGTAATATTCGCTTTAGACAATCGTTAACAATTGCTACACAAGCAAATTCTTTCGGACAATTATTTGTAATACTTTATTTAAAAAATCATTAGTGATAGCAAAACTATCAAATTTGCACAAAGAATAGGCACATTAATTTAATTAAAAGCCGTAGCGATCAACTTTTAGTATTTAAGATATGAGAAACTACCAACAATTTAACAGTATTCAATTAATTGCAATATATTCAATATATATATATATATTTATATATATATATATATATATATATATATATATATATATATGTATATATATATATATATATATATATATATATATATATATATATATATTAGTAAAAACACTTATCTAATTTTTGATTTCTTCAACACTGTGTTTCACCACCAGTAGGTTCATCAGGAAGAAATAATTAGATAGTGTTTTTACTAATTTATTATTGCTCTGTTCTTTTAGAACATTAAGCACTCTGTTTGCAGAATACACTAACATAATTTTTATATATATATATATATATATATATATATATATATATATATATATATATATATACATATATATATATATATATATATATATATATATATATATATATATATATATATATATATATATATATATACATACATATATATATATATATATATATATATATATATATATATATATATATATATATATATATACGAAATAAAAATTAATGTTTACGTAGTTTTCCATGTTATTAAAATTAAAATAAAAAAGTTCTCAAACGTGATGTCCTTTTCTGATGAACCCCCCTCCCCTCCCTTTTGTCTTATTTTGTCTTTTTTTATCTTGACCCCCTCCCCCCTCCTCTATTAGCATGACGTCCTTTATGGATGGCCCCTTGTGCCAACACAAGTCAACCAAAAGTGACGCTAAAAGTTACTAGGTGAAAAAAGCTTTCAGTGACTGCTGTCGAAGCTGGTAGCAAAAAACTTTAGCAACAACTTTAGCTGGTAACAAACAAATGGTAGCAAACAACTACGAAGCTGGTAGCAAACTAACAGAATTAGTCTAAATGCAAAAAACTTTTGAGGAGGCATCCCCCTGTATTTGTGATAATTGCAGTTAATGAGAAACCGCGCTGAGTTTAAAAAAAAAATTTAATCAAACCATTTACGAAAGATTTTATATTTAAGTATTTTCAAAAACTGCTGAAAAAAAAGGATAAAAATTCAAAATTAAAATCTTATTTAAAAAGAAAAACTAAATTGAATTAAAAATAAAAAATATCAAAAAACTTTAACCAATACTTTAAAATAATTAAAGAATAATTAGAAAAAACAATGCTTCATTTAAACAAATATTATGAAGATATTTGTAATAAGACTTGAACCAGATTGTTTGTTCAGATAATAACTGAATAAACTTACCTCCATAATGACTGATTTATAATTTAGCTACCAAAGTTGTAACAATCAATTGGCAAACGGCAGTGATAACGGTAAGCGCTTTTTGTTTTCATTTACCCAAAAACATTTGTATGATAAATAAAAATTAAAAAAGTATGGAAGATTAGTGTACACGTTTTTTTATGTATATTTTTTATGGGTAACAAACCAACAAAACGGGTCAGTGCTCAAAAAGTTTCTTGTTTTAAGAGTTTTATTTTCCCAATCTAGTACTAAAAATTTCTTTAGAATTCCTTAAGTTTGTTACTTAGTTCATTCGTAGTCAAATGGAATTTCATCATATCCACGCGCAAACGAATGGAATTACATTTGATTACGCTGCGAATTAAATACTTATTTAAACTGATGTTTTCAGCTGGAGATAATGGTTTTTAACTTTGCGCTATGTTGATACAATATATGTAGCTAAAATATTAGAAAAGCATTCCTCAAACTCTTAAAAAGTAAGTTCCTTATTGAAAAGTTACTTAATATTAAAAGTTTCTTAAGATTTTATAACTTCTAGTACTGTTTCTTATAAAATAAAAACGTGTGAGTCACAATTGAGTTCGTTTCAATTTTTTAAATAATCAAGAAGTTCCAACTTCAGTTGGAACTTCTTGAATATTTAAAAAATTTGTTCTCGTATAATTTTTGTTATATCAAAAAGCTTGAGATATGCAAAGTTTCTTGGTGTACAAGCAGATGAATATTTATATAGTCCAAATTGAATCAAAAAATTTCGTCTGCAATAAGCATTTTATATAAATTTCGAATACTTCTTGATTTTAGTTCAAGAAAAAAACTTTTTATAATCCATATTCATCTCTCATATGCTAATAGAGTATAGGCCAATACGCATAAAACAAAATTAATTAAATTACAAAGTTTGCAAAACCATGCGTGAAAAGCAACTCATTTTTGAAGAAGAATGGATAAATCTTAGAGTCTTAAACTTGTATCAGATTCTAATTTTTATGTTCAAAAATAATTTCAAATTCCTTTTTAAATATATATTGACTAAATTTTCGCAAAATTATAAATTGCATTTAAATAATTTCTATTATCATTATCCTAATTAAACCAAAGGCCGGTATTCAGAGTTTTTTAATTACCCCAAAATGTGAAGAAGCTTAAAAATCAAACTTTAAAAGATTTAAATCGACTATAATTGTTTAAAAGGCAAAAAAAATTACGTATTTTTAATTCTAGAACCATAAAAAATCTAAAAAATAAAAATAAAAAAAATCAAATTAAATAAAAAGATACAACTCTAAGGTTAAACATAATAACAATAGATTTTTTTGGGAGATACCAAAAAATCTTATTTAGTTTCCCGCTTTAGGTATTATTACAAGTCTGATAATTTTTGAAAAAAATAAATTTAATGTTGTATTACAGTCCCTTGTAAAAGTTTAAAATCAGTTAAGCGTTTTTAGGTAAATGCATAATTTATTGAAAATGACATGCATAAATGACATACACAAAACTAAGATTTAATTTTTATACAACTTTTTTTTAGCTGTAATTTACCTAAAAATACTTAACTGATTCTAAACTTTTGCAAGAGACTGTATAAATTTCTTATTGAAAAATTGTCTGGATTATACGGATTATTAAATGATATGGATTATTGACTGAATTAAACAACTTATTTTCATCAGAATAAAGTTAATATATTGCTATTGTGACATTCAAAGTTTGTTTAAATCGATTTTAAATCAAATAAAAATTTTAAATTGAATAATATAATAAAAAAATAATTAAAAAAAAAAGATGGTAGAATAAATCTTTAATAGACACAAAAAGAGTAAAACGAGTTTTTTATTTTTTATTTTTAAATGCATTGAATTTTATTTCACTGAAATTTTCTAGACCATAAATGTTTAAGTTATCAATACCGTTTTTAACTTTAAAATTAGAATACTATGGTTTAAAATATTATAGAATTTGCCATGGTCTTTAAAATTTCCTAAAGTATTCGTAAATGTTTCACGAATTTAGATTTTATTTATTTGATTATTTTAGTTTCTCTATTTAAATTTACAACTTTTAAAATTCAACTTATAAGGAAAATGAGAAACACTAGCCTTCACAAGCACGATTTTCACGTGATTGATGAACAAATGTATAACAATTTAATTCGAATTGTGTATTTTATTTACACCAAGTTTCTGTGAAACAAATTATTTTCCTAAATGATTAACAAATTAAAAAGTAATCCAACATAAGATTTTTAGGAATCATCGTTGATGAAAAGTTATCCTGGCTTCCTCATATAATATACATCCAGTCAAAAATAACCAAAATCATAGGCTTGATGTATCGAGTTCGTTCTTACTTTACTTTTGGCTAATTCATAGCTTCATTAGCTATGAAAACATTTCATGGGCAAGTACTAAAACATTAAAGCTTAAAAAAACTGTATAGTTTACAAAAACATGCTTGCGGAATCATTTACTATAAGGATAGGCGTGAACACGCTAAACCTGTGTTTGAAATAAATGTCTATCAGCATTTAATTTTCATGATTCGTTACAATTACAATATCTCTTCTATAAGCTTTAATAACAAGTTTGAATAGAATAAAAATGAAAACTATAATCTTAGAGCAAATATGCTAAACACATATAAACTGCCTCGGATAATAAATAAATATTCAGAATATAGCATTTTATATCGAGGTCCGAAAGTATAGGATACCTTTCAAAATGGATTCAAAGGTACGGTAACTTTATAACAAAAAAAAGAAATTTTTAAAACTTTAGAAACATTTTTGGTTTGTTACGACACTATTTTGGATCCCCACCTTGCAGGGATATATTCTCCCTTAGTTACACCACTGTTATTTCTTTCTTAATCACATATAAACACATATAAATAAAATTTATTTGTTTTCTGTTTTATAAATATTTTATCAATTTAGATTTGTTTCAGAAAAACTAACAACGATGCTCTCGTACTTATGTCTTGGGTGTTTTCTTGTATCAGCATCTTTAGAAATTGCTTGCGGAGCACCTGTTAAAGAAACTAGCAAAGCAGACGCTGGAGGAGGCGCTGGAATAGCAATTTTAGGAGTATTAGCAAAAGTTGGCGTAGAAGCTGCGTTACAGCAAATTGATAATATTTGGAAAGGAGATGTAGTGAGGTATTGGAAGTGTGCTGTAGAAAACAGATCCGATAAAACACTTTATGCTTACGGAACAACTTCGGAATCAGGAAGTATGGGTACAGTTTTTGCCGATATTCCCCCTGGAAGCACAGGAATTTTTGTGTGGGAAAAATCTAGAGGAGCTGCAACTGGTGCAAATGGTGTAGTTCATTATCGTTATGGAGACAAGATACTTAATTTAATGGCATCCATTCCATATGATTGGAATTTTTATCAATCTTGGGCTAACGCACGAGTTTCGAATGAAAGGGAAAGCTTTTACAACTTGTATAACGGGTTAAATGGTGCACAACCTGCTACAAGAGGAGGAAACTGGGGCGACGTTGATGGTGCAAAATTTTTTCTTACTGAAAAAAGTCACGCAGAGTTTAAAGTTATTTTTTCTGGTTAACCTAATGTTGTCAAAAAATTGTTCTTCTTCTGTAAAAGAATTATTTATTTAAACAAAAAAAAAAAAATTTGTATACTCGATTTATTATTTGTTACGTGTAGGGATTAGTTGACGCTTAGAGGTCTGTAAACTACTTTAAAATAAGAAAAATAATTCAAAAATAATTAAACGATTTATAAGAAATTATTAGTATTTCATATTAGCTACGTACCTTGTAACTTGTGTGTTCGCAGAACTGATTAAAGTTATAATAAACAGCTTTAGAGGTTTGTATTAATATATTTTTATATTAATACAAACTCGTAGGTTCTTAAGTAATAGTCGAGTTACAAAGTCATGCTGAACGAGAGGCGATTCTACAGTGTGTGTGCAAGGAGGTAAAATAGACTGGAGGGAGAGCGAAGTTAAAATACGTCAGTTCTCAAGGAACAGTCTTAGTAGTAACATAACTTTCTATTAAACACCGCGTATTTATCATAATTTAAGTTAACCAATCACATTCCATTTTTAACAAAAATCATCCACTTTTTTTAAAAGTGGATACGTTTTGAAACAATAAGATATTGTTTCAAAACGTCATAAGCAATTGGAGCATTGCAAATAAAAATTGGAAGTTTAAAAATTCATAAAGAATATTTAGAGTTAGTTTATTGTTATTTTTTTATGTTGTGCTTTTTCAACGACTAATAATAAATTTCTATATTAGAATTGAATTAATAAATGTCTAGATAAGACATTTATTAATTCCGGATTTACAAAAAGGTATTTTATATCTCTTTTTATATTTATTTAGAATAAAGCAATTTGTTTCTAAATCCAACAAAAATACTACAACACAAAATAAAATCCAGGAGAGATATTATAAGTTCTTTGCCGAAAAAACGTACTTTAAGAACGTAACAAACCTATAGGTAAACGGGGAAGCAAATGATAGGGTTCAACCAAGTAGTAGAGATTGTCTAAAACTTTGATATTTATACCTAGTATCGAGGTATTGAAAAAGCAATTACTTTACGTAGTCATGATTTTCGTAGTGATTACTACTTGGTAGCTTGAACGCTTGTTAAAAACTTATCCAGTCATTTTTTAAGAGAGTAATCCATTTTGATTACAGCTTACAATGGTTACAAACAACATTTCCAAAATTTTCTTTTTCAACGCAAAGATGCCATTTTGACTTGGCGCTGGAATAACTATACAACAAAGACTGTACTATGATTTTAAACGATTTTCAGCTTCGTTCTTCCATTTTATAATACTTCCTTAGTATGTGTGTATGTGGTAGAGGAGAGGGGGAGGGAGGAATTATTGGGAGAAGGAGGTTGTTTTTTTTAATTCATTTTGTTTGCTGCATAATATTATTTCCAATAAGATTTATAATATTATACAGGCAGGACTTTAGGAAGATTGTAAAGACTTAAAAAAGATTGACATAACTCTATTTTCTGCTACAATAAAACATCTATATACCTTATAAAATAAATAAATACCGAAAATATATAACCTCTAAATGTATCATGAATTAAATACTGTACATACTTTAGAAATGAAACAATAAAACATAACAATATGCAGTAAAGCAACTGAAAATATTTGTACGGTGGTTATGTTTGTTCTGGGATTTGATTTTGTAAAGGTTTACAAAATTATCGGGGGGCAAAAGTTCTTTACATTTGTACATAAAACACAAAACATTAAATACATTTAGTTTGTAAACATTTAAGATGACCATTTCTTTAAAAAGCGGTTCAGTTAGTGTACTTTCCCTATAATACTTGCGTAATTTTTATGTGTACTTCCCTATAATACTTGGGTAATTTATATGACAATGAATAAATGAGTAGTATAGTTTGTTTAAAAACCAATTAACACTAATTAAATTGCTTCTAGATTTGTGTAGAACTCCAATGCTTTTTGCAACTTTATTATAAATATTATTGATGTATGATCTTCAAGACAGATTTTCCTCAAGAAAAACTTTTTATAGTTTGAATAGAAAATAATTCATTTTGTTTTTTCAATATTTAAAGATAGCTTATTTTTTTTGAACCAAAATAAAGTTCTCTGTTCATATTAAAAAAAAGTATGTATATATTTTCACGAGACTGAAACAAGTTTGTGTCGTCTGTAAAAATTATAGTCTTTATATTGGCTGCTTTGTTAAGATCATTTACATTTATAATGAAAAGAAGTGGTCCAAGTATGGTACCTTGTAGGACATCAAATGTTATGTTCATTAATGTTTGAGATAAGGAGCCTTTGTTAAAAAAAATTGCTTTAGGTTGGAGAGATACTTAAACCAACTTTTTCAACTCGTTCAAGTTTTTAAAGTAAAATATTATGATAGACTGCGTCAGAAACTTTTGACAATTCAATGAAAACACCAAGTGTAAATTTTAGATTTTTGAAAGATTTATTAATAAAATCTGTTAATTGAGGAATTGCATGTTCGGTTAAGTTTTTTTTTTTAAACCGAACGGATTTTCATAAAGGAGTTTATTGGTAATTAAATATAATTATATTTATTGGTAATTAAATATATTTATAAATACACTCTGTTATACATTATTTTTTAGTAATTTTGAAAAATTATAAATTATGTGTTATAACAGTTGGTAGTTTTTAAGGGTTTTCTATCCCCCCCCCCTCCTTTATTTTATTCCTAGAATTTCCTCTGTTCTGAACAACTAACTTTAACTCCTCTCAATTATTGCCTACCACAAAACTTTGATCTCAGACATAAATTAGAAATCCTCCTGCACAAACTAGAAACATATGAAGTAATAAGCAGTAACCTAGACAGGCTACAAAGTTACCTAAGAATAGAAAACAAGGAGTATCTTGTGAATCAAAATGTACAAATTTATAAACAAGAAGTTAAACGTAAGGTATAAAAACTCATGTTCGATATATTGTTCTTACAGAAAAATAAGACTGCACTGTACTTTATCGTAAGCTATTTGTTACTGTTACTGAAGTAAATAATTACACACCCTGTAAATATTGGACGTTAATACTTTTGGCGAGTACCAAAAAAATCCTTTTGGGGTCTTGTTATATACACATAGGTGACTAACCTGGCAAATTTTCAAAATCTTTTACCGACGTCCAAGGGAGACAAAACAGTTTGAAGTTTTTAGTAAAAATATCCAAAAAAGAACCAAAAATGTCAAAAATCATTCTTGTTTATTGGCATTAATTTTCTTCAAAAGTGAAATCTTCTTGTACGATGATACCAAAATATTATAAACACAATTAATTAAAATAGTTTCACAATTTTGTGCCAATAATTTCAAATATTACTTCTATCAGAGTTAAGAATTCAATGTTTTTAACACTTAGAAACAAAATTCTCTGAAAATTCTTTTAAACATTTTTCTGAAAATATTTCTTCCAACTTTTAAGCATGTTTGCTATTAAATTCCACAACACAGTGTAGAAGAGTTCCATACTCAGGATGTGAAGGGCTTCGCTTGAATCTTTGCCAGTGAGTCTTAAACTTTGAATGCATTTCTTCAGTTGCTTGTTCACTGAACAATCCAAGTGCAGACCCTTGTCGATCAATGAACTCGGAAATGTGATAAAAAACTGCATGTGCCTTTGGAGTCACTGTAACTGGCAGAGAGAGAGAAGAATCTTTGAACTTTTCAATTTTTTCTTTGAAGTTACCCTCAAGTGACTTTCCAAAACAGGAAGAAACAACATCTCTAAAATTGCGAAATGTTTCAATGAAACCCTGAGCTTCATAAGCACAAGCCTTTTCAGCCAGTCTTTGAAGAATGTCAACCTTTTGCAAAAGTTTGTGACATTCATTTCCAGCAAATTGTCCACCGTGGTATGGCTGAAGTTGAATGTGCAACAGAGCAGGCCATTGTTTTGCTCCTGGCCAAAGTTCTGAAAGATTTTTGAAAAGATGATTGACAATTTCTAGTAGCAATTGTAGTTCCATTGGTGGAATGATATCCAAAATAAGTCTCGGGTCGTCCATGTTGATCAAAGGAGGATAAATTGTGTTGTCAAAATCTTTAGCCATTTTGAATTTGGAGCCAGCAGACGCAAATTTTCAGTAGCTCTCTTGTATTGAACTAAAACTTCTGGAAACTCCACATTCTGAGAGGTTGTCTCAATCGATGTTACACCAACAGCAGGGGTGTTTACTTGAATGAGACTGAATTCCACATAAGATGTTAGCAATTTTGAGATCACAAGAAACGACAAAAGATATGTCTTCAACATGAATTTGATTCATCATCACCTTGACAGTTGCATATGTTTCAGGTACATCTTCCACAATTGCAACAATAAGTCGACGCTTCGCACCTGTATCACGAGCAATTGAGTTTGTGAGTAGGCGTGAACTTTTTTGTTGAAGACTTTTTGACTCATTAACTTCTTCTGTGCTTATAATACCAAGACTTATTTTCAGAAATAAACCATCACCATTTATTCCCAGCTTGACTAAATGCTGAGGGGAGTAATCTCTTGAATGCAAAACATGACTTGTTAGGTCTTGCAGGTTTTTGCAGTGAACCATTGATCGTTTTTCTTCTTTTCCCTTTTCCATAGAAAAATTTGACTCTGACAAGGTGAAGAAATTTGCAAGAGTTTGTCCAGCAGCAGCAAATTTTTGCTCAAAATATGGCTCAACTAGTCGAATCCCAGTGGATTTATTCAGACCATTGCATAGGATGGTTCTCTATTGGTTAAACAAAATTCGAAGAAGTTACAATTATAGAACTACTATACACCTATTTTGGCCACAATTTTTATTGCTCTAAATCAAAACTATGTTATTTTATAGTATTTCATTGTATTGTAACAAGTAATGTGGTATAAATGAAAAACAGCAATGCAAAATTAATTTGAACGGTATTATTTTTTAATATGTTTACCTTGCATAGCGGACAAAAAAAACTAAAACCCAGAGGAAACATATAATACAAATCACTGCATATTTTTGATATGTAAAGAAAAAAATGACTGAAATCTAAATGTGTGTATGACAGTTTCCATTAGACCAATTTGAAATGTATGCTATTAACATTGCCATTTTGCATATTGCCATTTCAAGAAATTTTAGTGTATATGTATAATATATTATAGCATACAGCAGCAAATTTAATATGCAAGGGGTCAAAATAATGTGTCTAAAAGTTGAACTTCTTTATTCAAATGTTACCTCGTGTAATTGGAAACAATTTTCCACCGGTTCCTTGACTGAGTCTAACTGTTCCATGAGGAGAAGCTTCTTTGTTGGCAATGACAGATATTGCAATTTGCTCTGTCCCTTTAATGTCATCTTGCACCAATGACTGTAAATTTCTGTGTTTTGTTGCAATAGTTCGTTTCTTAGTTTGTTGCTTAGATGAGGATTGAACGAAGATTGGATGCTGTTGATTTAAATTGAGCCAACTGATTTGGCAAATGAGACTTTCACACCTGTTTACTGTTCTTGTAAGAGGCTTTATAACAATGGAGTCAAAATTGTAAAGTGGTGGTAGTGGACTGTTCAAATCACCATTGTCTCTTTTTTGCAGAAGAATACGGCAAGTGTTGCAAATTCCTCTTGGAACTCTTTCATTCTCAAATCTCAAATCACTTTTTACAAGTTTCAGCACTCGTGCAATCATAAAGTCAGTTAATTTTCCGTCACACTTTCTCATGCACAAAAAGCAAACAGTTTTTCTGCAATCTTCATGAGTTCTGGCTTTGTTTGGGATTTTGATTTGTAACAAAAACGTTTTTCATCACTGTAAACAAAAAACTTAATATTTATATTTTCCTCAGAGTTGTTTACTTTCTACTTTTTATATTCTTTGGAACCTAAAAAGAATTTTTTGGGAACCAAATAGCTAAATATTTTTTAAAGTTCAGCTAGATATTTCTTATAATTTTATTCAATTGACAAATACATTTACTTTTAGCACTTTTAGCCAATAATTTCCACAATAAAATATATTTTATAGAAAATGATGAAATTTAATTTAAGAAGTTGAATTCCTTGCTTTTACACTCAAATACTGATTAAGAGCAATTAAAATAACAAAGTTACAAAAAGAAACTAAACAGGAACTAAATTTTTCCAGACATTAAGCAAAGTACAAAAAAATAAGCAGTAACTAAATTTAGTTTCACCATAAATAAGTTACCAACCCTAATTTTCAGGTATTGTTTTTTTGGGTAAGGGTGGTAGAGGGGATTATTTTTAAATGTGAGGTTATCCCCATTTTAGGAAATTTCAAAATGTTTTAAACTAAATTTTTACAAAGCAGGAATTAAAAATATATCACATTATTTGTGCTTGTTATTTTATCCATAATAATATGGGTAAAAAATATTTCGATGAAATTACTGCACGATAAAAGTAAAACTATTCTAATTAATTGTGTTCTGTAATATTTTGGTATCATTGTACAAGAACATTTCACTTTTGAAGAAAATTAATGCCAATAAACAAAAATGATTTTTGAAAATTTTTGGTTCTTTTTTGGATATTTTTACTAAAAACTTCAAATTGCTTATTCTCCCTTGGACGTCGGTAAAATATTTTGAAAATTATAAATATAACAAGACCCCAAAAGGGTTTTTTCGGTGCTCTCTAAAAGTATTAACGTCCAATATTTACAGGGTGTGAGTAAATAAGTTACCGAATTCACTTTACGAATGTGGAAAATGATGCAGCCGATTACCCTCACTTTTTAGACTTTTCAAAAATAAATCAATTTTTGATTTGATTAGTTTCATTTGTAAGGGTTTTCAAAAAAAAAAAAAAAAAAAATAAAACCTTGTTCTAAATATGTCTTAACGCAATTAACTCCGTGAACTTAACAAATAATCTAATCTTAAAATAGTGGTTAGCTCTTTACAAATTTCTTTACATTTAATTTAAAAAATAAATTCCCTTTAGCAATACTTTTGAATAGTAATAGTAATATATTTAGTCTTTTTAGATTACATGACAAATAATTATAAAAACAAAAAAAAACGAAACCAATAGATTATACAAAAATTTACGGTTTGTTAAATATAAACTCTGAGTAAAAAAAAGCATCTTTTATTTCATAGCAACCCAGCTAGCACTCTTACGTTGGGCAACGTCGGGAGCTTTGGGCGATTTTTTAAATTACGCGCTAACGGCGAACCAATGCACTATGGTCGGAAACATCACTTTTCTTGGCCAAAACTATTAAAACTTAAAATAACGGAATTTTTAACTGGAATTTGAATTTGCAGTATATTTTAATTGTTTTTGTATAAAATAATTAATTTTTTTAAAAAAAATATTAACATTTAGAATAAATATTTAAAAAAAAAATTTTTACATAAAATTTTTTTTTCTTTTCTTTCTGAGTTTTTATTTTTTTAGTTCTAAATTAGAAAATATACGATACTTACGAGTAAATATGTTGTTTCTGGAAATTGAAAATATGATTTACACACGTATTTACGAAAACATTAAAATTTTATTAAACTCTTTAATTTAAATACAATTCATTATCCAAAAATGTATTTTCCTCTTCAAGTTATTCTGGATAATCGTCCTCGTCGTCATCCATATTTTCTAAATTCTCAGTCGCACATGTTTCACCGATATCCTCACAATACAATAACTCCTTTACTATTGGTGGCAGTGTTAAACGCTTCCTTTGGTGCACACGTGTATTTAAGCAAAGAGATGAAATTAATGGACCCGATTCGTCAAGAGCTCTATGAAATACATCGAAAAGATTATCAATGCGGCTAGTCTTACGTGCATGGTGCAGTCTGTCGCTTTTATATTTTTTGTTTCGTAACTCAGCTGCATCCTCTCCGAAGTAACCAACAGGAAGTGCTGTATTTTGCATTATTTGCTTTGAGTGAACTATAACTTTATGTACTGTGGGAGTCATCGGCAACCAGGGGTACTTACTTTGATATAATTGACCAGTTTGAAAGCAATACTCTTCAAATTTAAACAAATTTAGGGAAAGTTGACAAGATAAACATATTAATATTATTCTCATTCGAAATATTAATTCGGTGTTTACTCCTAAAACTTTCGAAAATTTATCATATTCCGTAAATGCTCTACGCGATGTGTTGCCGTCATTTATGGAACCACAACCACCTGCTTACGGAACATTAACACGAAGACTTAGTTCTTACCAAAACTCATTCTGAATATACTCTTTTCTTTTCTTAATTGCATCTTCATCTTCATCCGATCTTATTTGCCATTTTTTTACTTCCATCTTGTATCCTAAATGCAATACGAACTCAAAAAATCTAGTCCAGCAGTGCAGTGGAATAATTCCGTACTTTAGATTTCCATCGATAGGATGAAATTTTACGCTGTTATAATCTGTGCCTTTAAGAATGTCAGTTTGGGTTGCATGGCATATTGGACATTTTTGATTTGATTTTGTATCGGTTAAAACATTCAAAACTTTTCCATCTATAAGAGTTAAAAACATTCTGAACGTTATTTCGATTATCTTACCAGCTTCGATTTCAACACGTAAGTTTTCAAGCTCTTGAATTTGTTTATTTAAGTCAGCAGCTTCTCTTGTTATCACTTCCTTTGTTTTACTCGTGTACTCTAATTTTAAAGGCCGACAAAATCTTTTGGACTGCGGAAAACAATTATTCCAAATCGGGGCTCCCGCGCTACTCAAGAGTCTCAAGGGAATCACTGTTGTGGCCAAAAGACATGAATAAGCATTTCTTGATGTACTTTGATAAGATTGGAGAAGGAAAGATTGCTTATATTGAGATTGACCAGAGCTGCTGTCAAAACCGTAGCTAAATATCATTTCCGTTGATATGAAGTTACCCGCAATTGTTGCAAATACTTCCTTTTGCATCTCTATAATCCTTTTAGCCATATGCGTTAAAAGCATTTGTAAAGGAACCTTTGCACATTTGTCGTCTACAAGTACACCATCGGGTCTGCACTTACTTATCATAGGGTGGATAAATATAAGCGTTACGTTGTTGCTTTCAGTCCGGATGGAATAATAAATATTATTTAAAATTAAATATAACAAATAAATATTATTTAAAAATAAATATAACAGAATAAAAGATAACAGAATAAAAGATTAACATAAATTTTGCTTTTTGCAAAATTTATGTTAATCTTTTTTTCTGTTATCTTTTTCTACATTTTTATATATTCATATGTTTATATAACTTTTATACGTTTATATTAACTTTTATATATAGTTTGAACAAGTATTTTAAAACAATTTTAATGATTATTACAAGAAATTTTATTTATTAGCAGTAGCATATATATATATATATATATATATATATATATATATATATATATATATATATATATATATATATATATATATATATATATATATATTATACATATATATATATATATATATATATATATATATATATATATATATATATATATATATATATATATATATATATATATTTATACATATATATATATATATATATATATATATATATATATATATATATATATATATATATATATATATATATACACATATATATATATAAACATCATACAAACATGTATAAATATGAAGTATAAATATTTTTCTTTAAAGTAAGGGTTTACTTAAGTAGTTAATAACAATTTAGTTATCTGTTTGTAGTTAATAATTACATTGTTAAAGCATCATTTTTAAACATTTTCATACAAAATGACAAAGTGATTTGGTTAAATTTGTATAAAGTTTCGATTTTAGGAAGCTATTAATTATGATAGTTATGCAAAGAAGCTGTGAAGGTATTATTTTCAAACATAAACAGATTGAACTACACATTTGAAGAAATGGTCTTTAGAACTCAGAATGGTTGAATCACAAAAAGAAGTGTTAATAAAGGAATCAAAAAAGATTGAATCACGAGACGTGGTGGTTGTGAAAAGAAATCACACTAATTGTTATTTAAAGATCACAAGTATAGAATACTTTATTTCCATTTTTGTGCTTATTTGAAATTAATAAATATACACTCACTACCATTAGTTTTAGATTTTAGATAAGAATTTTATGTGATAAATTCTTTTTCTCATATTTTTAAATCAAATTTTACCAATTACAGGACTCTTATATAAAATGGAACCATAAGTAAAATAATTTTGTGTGTACAGAATACAACAAAAAAATATATTTTAGGTGTTTACGTAACTTGTAAAGAAATTTATCTACATTGTTTTAGAAAGTATAATTTATCAAGAACTTAAGGATACCACAATTTACATGAGGGTCTGGGTTAAAATTGTGCAGTTGCTATGTCCCCTCATGGAGCAGCATTGATTGCAGGAGAATCTATAAAATTGTGCTATTAGGCTTTTATAAAGCTACCACATATTTCATCACGACTATATTTTATGCTCTAATACTTTTATTTTATTATAAAAGATATATTTGTCAAAATCTTTATACTTTATTACTATTTCCTAATATCATTTGCAATATCTGAACTGATTTAAGCATCTGTTGATATGAATTTAATATCTTTAAAGTACCTTAAATAACTTACCGTCTAATGATTAGATGATAAAAGTTTTATGTATTAGTATCAAATAATAATATTAGGTTACTAAAAATATACATTATGTTGCAACTGATACTAAGTTTTATTCCAATATTAATTTATAATAATAATAATTTAGATGGTTGCTTCATATAGAACAAATAAAAGAAGTTTTAGAAAGCAAGTTGATAGAGATATAAAAGAAATATATGTTGAAAGTTGTGATCAGAGAAATAATTTGTCTACCAGTAATGTTTCTAATGATTGATGAAGTGTTTGTTATGATGACAATGTATATGAGAGTGATAATGACAATGCAAAAGTAAATTTTCCTGTTTGAGGTAATAATAATCAATATGATAATGATCTTAATGAATATTATTTTACATCAGACTCAAAAAGACTTTTTTTCAGGGTTTTTTTTTTATTTCTATTAATATTTGTATAAAGAAATTTCGATACAAGTTAACTCATATGTTTGCAGTAAAATACTGATACAATTATTCAAAAATTTTCTGTTTAGATATGATTTGAAAAACTGAATTCTTTGTCTTCATCTTTATACAGGTAATACATCATTTTGAATTATAATTTTTTACATTTATTGTATATAGTATTATGTACATATATTTTACATATTTTTGTTATTTCTTATAGTTGTATATTTCTTATAGATGTAAATCATAAAATTTAAGTTGTACAAAAGAATTTCACTGATTTGTGCACTATTTTTAATTTCTATTATATATATATATATATATATATATATATATATATATATATATATATATATATATATATATATATATATATATATATATATATATATATATATATATATATATATATATATATAGTTATAGTTTTAATTTTAACAGTAGTTATGGCATTGCCTAAAAGCTCATCAAATGAAAGATGCAAGTTCTGAGATTTCTATCAAATTGTATAATAAGTAGGGTTTGAACGTTTGGAGTTCCTTTCCAGCAAATTAAAGACTTTGTTGGTTAAGTTTAATAGGGATTCGTTTCTGGAAACTAATTTGTTAAATAAATAGGGACCACAATATGTAATTGAGAATTTTGAGTCTTGTTGTGCTCTTGTATTGTATTTATTTATATTGTTTTTAAAAAAGTGTGCTGTAAAATGTTCTGGAACTTGACTTAGTTTATATTTAAACATGAAAAGTATATTTTGAAAAATATTTATTTGAAATATATTTAGTGCGTTTATTTGTTCCAGTAAGGGTTGAGCATGAGTAAACTTGCTTTTGTTGTATACTAGTCTTGAAGCGTGTTTTTGACGTAAGTAAAGTGGTTGTAATTTAGATTTGTGGGTACTGCCCCATGCTATATTGGCATACATGAGATAACTATGTATGAATGAGAAGTAGATAAGTTTGAGACTTTTTTGTGACAAAAATGGTCTTGTCTTGTAAAGTAAACTTATGTTCTTTGATATTTTTGTGTTTATGTAGTTTATGTGGGGTTTCCAGAAGATGTGTTCATCAATTAGAACTCCTAAAAACTTTGTATTCAGAGCTCTTTTGATGGATATATTTTCTATATTAATTGTTGGTAGGTTCAAAGGTATTTTTTAATTTGTTGATTAGAGTGGAATAGCATGTACTCAGTTTTTTCAATATTGAGTGACAGTTTATTTAATTTAAACCATATATTAATTTTTTTTAGTTCAGCATTTTTTTTCCAAAGAGGTCTTCTATTGTCTTTGATGATTAAAATAAGTTTGTATCATTGGCAAACATAGTTTTAAAGATATTAGAGGCATTTAGAAGATTGTTTATATAAATAAGAAACAAAAGAAGAGCAAGAATGGAACATTGAGGTACACCACATTTTGTTTTTAGTAAATTTGAGTTGCTTTTTCTATTTATAATAACACACTGTTGTCTGTTATTAAGGTAGTTTTTAAACCAATTAAAAGCTTGATTTTTTATACCATAGTTTTTAATTTTTGTTTGTAAAATCTCATAGTTTGACGGTGTCAAGTACCTTTGACAAATAAATAAAGATCCCTAACGTGAATTTTTTTTTTTTAAATGATCTACCTATCCTATTTGAGAGGTCAAGGATTGCATGCTCAGTTGAGTGTAGCTTTTAAAAACCATTATTGATAATTTTGTTAGTTTTTAAATATTCGTTTAATTTATTATAGATTTTTTTTTAATTGTTATTTAGGTGCCCCAAGAAGACCTAATGGTCTTGTCACAGAGCACCATGGAAGTGCATTTAACCAGGAAATTCATGCCCCCTTTCTTACCGTGATGCAAAAATATGTCCAGAGCTTGTTTCGAACCTGGATCTCCTGCTTCTTAAGCAAGCACTCTAACTACTGCGCCAAGATCGTAAATTATTCGTTCTAGAAGTTTTAAGAATACCAAAAGGATTGAGATTGGTCCATAATTGTTTAAAGAATTGGTTTCTCCTGATTTATAGATTGGTATAATTTTAGAGATTTTTAGTTTATTAGGTGCAATACCTGTTGTGACTGATGAATTAAATACTTTGTAAATTGGATCACGTATCTCATAGAAAACATCTGACACTACTTTGCAAGAGATGTCATCGATCCCTAGGGATTTAAAGTGTTTGTTTTTAATTTTTTCAAATAGGTTTTTGTATTGCTTGTAGAGGGATAGGTTCGCTTCGTTTCTATTTTTTAAGTATTTTACGTGTAGTTTTTGTTTTTGTTTTGAGGATTTTCTTTTTTTTTTTTGTTATCAATGGACAATTTAAATATTTTATTATATTGTAGGATAAATAAATTTATAAAGTTAATGTACGCAGAGTTTGTGTTTTCTAGGGTACATTGTTGGTAGACCTTTTCCCAATTTGTTGCCAATAGCAAGTCCTTAAATTTTTGAGTAGATGTTTCATCAATAATTCTTTTATAACATAAGATTTTTGAATTATTAATTTTTGTGGAATTTTGTGACAAAGAGAAGTATATTGGAAAGTGATCTGAAATATCTATTTTTATTATTCCTGATTTCAGAGAAGTATCTTGTATTGAGTTTGTTAATATATTATCAATAGCAGTAATAGATTTGGAAGTTACCCTGGTAGGTTTGTTGATAATGGGGAAGATATTAAGTTGAAACATGTCGTCAAAGAAATTTTAAGTAATCGCATGCTCGTTGTACATTAAAATATTTATGTTTACATCTCCAATAATGAATAACTTTTTCTATTCTCTACTTTTTGTAATTATATGTTTCATGTAATTCAAAAATTTACAAGTATCACCATCAGGTGGCCTGTAGCAGTTATATAATTTCTTTAGGATAGGATTGGTCTGTTATATAATTTATAAAGTGGTCTGTTATATAATTTCTTTAACCTTTGGCAGAACTACATCGAACTCCTGTCAATAAATAACTTGATAAAACTTTACCCCGAAAAACCTCAATTGCCAAATTTTCGACAGCTTGCAAACCGTTTCCTTATTTAATTGCAGCACTGACTTGCAATCAATTGGGTTTTTTTCCCTATGTTTACCAAATTAATAATTAATGATAAACATATATATATATATATATATATATATTATTATTATTATTATTACTTAAATTATTAGTAGTATTATTTTTACTTTTATCATTATTATTATTTCATAGAAAACATCCTAAATACATTAAAGAATTTATGTTCAAATTTTCAAACAGTTTCGACAATTTTTGAAATAGTTATATTAGATTAAAGAAAAGGCAGTTTTGGGGGGTAAAATAACACGAATTATCCGTAGAGTTAATGACGTCATCACTAAAAAATTGTTTTTTCATACCTTTTTTTTTTTTTTTTTGTTCATTAATAAAAAAGAGCTTAAGTCTAATGATATTTTTAAATTTTTTGTTAAAAAAGTTGCCTTTACCCTGGTACCACCTTAATAAATCTGATTTTAAATCATACCTAACCGCTAATAATACCCTAATGGAAAATAATAAATTAACTGAAAAAGAATTATTAAACGCTGCCTCTAATTTAAAACCAAACAAAGGTCTTGGCGTTGACGATGTTTGCTGTAATTTAATAATAAAATCAATTTCTTATTTAAAATCTCAGCTCATGCATATTTTTACTTTGTCTCTTGAACAAGGTATCTTTCCTGATAAACTTAAACTTGCAAAGGTGGTACCAGTCTTTAAATCTGGAGATGATACCAGCGTTTCCAATTACAGACCAATCTCAATACTACCATGCCTTTCAAAACTATTAGAATACGTTATGTACCATTGGCTATTTACCTTTCTAGAAAATAACAATATTCTTTATAACAAACAATTTGGATTTAAAAAAAATCACTCCACAGATCAAGCAATTATTCATCTTGTTCAAAATATTTTTCAGGCATTTGATGAAAATAAATATACGCTAGGTGTATTTATTGATCTTAGCAAAGCGTTTGACACTGTTGATCAGTATATTCTATTAAATAAACTAGAAAATTACGGGATTAAACACTCAAGTTTTAAATGGTTTCAAAGCTATTTGTCTGAAAGGAAACAATACATTCGTTTAGCTGCGGAAAAACTGATAATATGAATATAAAATGTGGTGTTCCACAAGGGTCAATTTTAGAACCACTCTTATTTTTAATTTATATTAATGATTTAAGCAAATCTTGTAAGTTACTAGACACTATTTTGTTTGCGGACGATACAAATTTGTTTCACGCTTGTCACAATATTAAAATGTTGTTTAATTCAGTTAACATGGAACTCATAAAACTCACATAATGGCTTAGTGCAAATAAATTATCAATTAATTTAGATAAAACAAAGTATTCTTTTTTCCATCGCTTTCATGAACGCGATAAAATCCCTTTAAAACTTCCAAAACTTTATATTGGCAATCAATTTATAAAAAGAGAACAATCATTAAAATTGTTAGGAGTACTCCTTGACGGAAACGTTACTTGGACAAATCATAAACATTATCTTGAAAGTAAAATCTCAAGAAATATTGGCCTACTTTATAAAGCAAGGCCATTTTTAAATCAAACTAGTTTAAAACTGTTATATTTCTCCTTTGTTCATAGTTATCTGAATTACGCAAACATTGCTTGGTGTAGCACAAATCAAAACAAAATTAAAAAACTTTTTAATAAACAAAAACATGCAATGAGAATAATATCTAATGTAGGCCGTTTTACTCGCTCCAAGGAACTATTTATAAAGCTGAATATACTCAATTTCTACCAAATAAATATTTTTCATCTTTTAATTTTCATGTATAAAGTTAATAAAAGAACAAGACTAAACATTTTTAATTCGTTATTCAAAATAAATAAACATAAATACTTAACCAGATACTCAAACAACACCTATATTCAGCCCAAAAGTTTTTTTGCCGCAACTGAGTTTTCATTATTCATTAGAGGACCAAAAGTATGGAATAAAATCCTATCTAATAAACTTAAAACTCTTGAAACTCTTGACGAATTTAAAGTAAAATTAAAGCAAATGCTCCTAGTTAGTGATGGAGTGCTTGACTTTTTCGGGTGACACAAATAAGTTTTTCGATTTAGTTTAAAGTTTATTTTTGTCAACCCTTTTAAGGATTTGGTTGAAGCATGCTTAAATACATACATATATATATATATATATATATATATATATATATATATATATATATATATATATATATATATATATATATATATATATATATATATTTTAATTGGAAAGGTTCAATTTCTTCTCAATTCTGTGTTTTATTAATAATTTTAGTATTTAATCTTAAATAAAATGAAATAAAAAGTTGTTAAAAACCTTTTTTTTTATTATTATTATTATTATTTACTGGGCCGTACCAGGCCAATTTTGCGCTTCGGGCAAGCAAATAAAATTGCGCCCCCCTCCCAAAAAAATATACAAAAAACACATTATATATATATATATTTACATGAAAAAAAATTAATTATTGATCACAAAATTTATCGCATCAAGTTAAAAGAACAATTTGTCACGAATATTTCACAAACTTCAGTTCAAGGTCACTTTTCTGGCTTTTTTGGAGGCAAAGTCACTAATGACATCATCAAAATCAAGTGCGTTGGCCACTTCATGTTCAATTGAAACTACTGCCAGACAAGACAAACGTTCTTGGCCCATAGTTGATCTCAAATAGTTTTTTATGATCTTAAGTTTACTGAAACTTCTTTCACACGTGACAACTGTAACTGGTAAGGTGAGGAAAATGCGAATAGCAATTGCCGTGTTAGGATAAGCATCAGTCAATGAGTATTTATAAATGAGCTGCAAAATGTCCATCGGGCTAGATTTTTCAAAGTTTTCCATCATGGCAGCAGCTTGATATTTAAAGCTTGCCATTTCTGACTGGAAATCTGAAGAATCTAAATCTGCCTTGTAAATTTTAGACAAATTTTTGGCTTTAGTCTTAAGTTCATCCACTGAACTTTTGGAGAGAGAATGTCCACTGAGGAAGTCAAAATCTGAAGATACTGCAGACATAGCTTCAAACCGCCACTCAATTTGTGTGAGAATGCTGTCAAACACAAGGTTGCACTGGGATCCGAAATCTGTTTCTGGTGACAAACGGCAAAAGTCATCTTCAGCTTCATAAAGTGCCATCTGCTTCACTTTGCGCTTTCTCTTTATAGGAAAGTCTCCTTCAATTCCAATTTGGATAGCTGTTTCTGCAGCAGCTTTGATAATGTTGTCCACCCCAACATCTGTCAGATTCTGAATGGAAGCCTTCAGTCCTTTCATTTTTTTTGCTGCAATGTCAATTGAAATGTTTTTAGACTAAAGCAGTTTGTTTTCCCGGTCAATTAAAGAAAGAATTTGACACCAAAAATCCAACAAACACAGAAAACTGAAATCAATTTGAATGATGAGCTCTTTTGCACTGCAAACTGAGACAGCATTTGTCTTGGAAGTATGAATTATGGATTCCAAAACTTGAAGAACTTCTTTTATTTGTCTGTGTAGTGGGATGATTGCTTCTTTTTTGGCAGACCATCTTGTATCACTATTTCCCTTTAGTGAGATGGTCAATGTTTTCATCAGTTTTTCCCATCTTAAGGTAGAACTTGAGAAAAAGTTAAAGATGGCTTGAACTTTTCCAAAGAATGTAATCATGAGTGGAGAAACTTCAGCAGCATGGACACCAACAAGGTTTAAAGTGTGAGCTGCACATGGAACAAATCTTGCAAACTCATTTAGAGAATGGATGTGAGCTTGGACGCCATTATATTTTCCAGACATATTGGCTCCATTGTCGTAACCTTGGCCCCGACAATCAGAAATGCTCAGGCTATCCTTCTCCAGTTTTTCGGTGATTTCAGCTGCAAGGCCCTTTCCAGTTTTTTCGTGAGATTCAATGAAGTCCACAAAGCTTTCCTCAATTGTACAGGTTTCCTCAGTGATGTGGACATACCTGATTATTTGGGTCATCTGCTCTTTGTGGGAGGCATCTGGAGTGCAGTCAAACAAAACAGAGTAGAATTTAGCTTCTCTGACATTTGACAAAATTTCATTCCTGACTTTCTGCCCAAGTAATTCAATCAGCTCATTTTGAATTCGAGGAGAAAAGTAGGATGTTGTGGTTTTCTTTGCTTTAACGGGTGCAACGTTTTCAGCCACTAAAGGATAATAATGGCTTATCAGCTCAATTAAGTTCAGAAAGATGCCACTGTTTTGCTCTTCAATTACTTCTGTTGAACCCCAAAGGGCAAGATTGTTCTTGGCACAGAACAAAATTACATCAACAATCACTTTCAAGTTATCTCTCCACTTTTTCATCTCTCCGTTGATAACTCTCTGCAGATCAGAATCCAAGGTCTTTCCTTCCTTGAGATTTTTTTCCAGATTTTTCCAATCAGAATAGCATCTTTGGTGTTAATTGCTGTTTTCGTATTCTGGAATTCTTGGGTTTAGTTTTTTCCAGTCACAAAATCCTTTTGAAATTTCTGAAAAATTTTTGGTTTTTGTCGTTGAAAATAGCAGACAGCAAAAACAAAACAAAGAATCTTTTTTGTTGCTGTACAGCAGCCAGTAGCGAACAAATTTTTCACCATTGGGATGAATTTTTTCATACCATTTTGAGCTGAAGTGTCGCATTCTGTTGTCAAAGTCACAAAGTGTGTTTGGAAAAAATTCTCTTCTTTCTTGCTCCGGCCCATGCTGAATCAAAAAGCACCTTGTTTTATCTGTCATTTTAGGCCATGTAGCTGGATCACTGTGTTGAAAGTTTTCTCCTGAGGTTGCTGAAATTTCTGAGATTTCAGGAGGAAATTCACTGTTGCCCATTTCAATTGGTTTGGAAAGCTGAGAATTTCTATCTTCTTGTGCTTCTGAATCATTTGGTCCGAATTCTTCTTGACTTTGGCCAATGAAAATCTCCTCTTCAATTAATTCCAATGGATGATATGAATTTAAGTCAGTAATTAAAGATGTAGCAGCAACTTCAGCTGTTGAATCATTATCAACTTCATTGCAAATATCCTCTGAAATAATTTGTTTTTCCACAGAAGAGTTTGTTACCAACCACTTCTTGAAACAATTTCTTAGTTTTGAGTCACTTTCAAGACGGTCTCTTCTATTCTTCTTAAATTCAGCACCAGATAATTTTTTTGCACGATTCATTGTAAAAAATAATGTTCAGAAAATACAACTTTTTATTTTTTAATTGCGCTCTTCTATTATTTATTTTTTCTTTTTTCTTTTCTTCTCCCTCTTTATTTTTATTATTATTTGCTTACTTTATTTTCTTTAGCTTTCATTTCATTTGTTTCTTTATTTAAGTCGCTTAAATTAAGCGTTCTTTTTTTTAAATTCGAAGTTCTTTTTGTCTTTATTTTTTTCTTTTTAGAATAATTTTTAACGTGTGCGTTAAATTAATTTATATGATCCTTAATGAATCATTTGTTTATATTATAAATAATTATTAGTTTTTAATTATCGTTCTTAAATTCAACACCAGATAATTTTTTTGCACGATTCATTGTAAAAAATAATGTTCAGAAAATACAACTTTTTAGTGTTTAAGGGCGCTCTTCTGTTTGGTAAATGAGCTTTTATTTTAAAGTTCGTCAGGAGGCGCAATTTTAATTAATTTACTTATCAACATAAAAGTGACGCCACGCAAATTAGTTTCCTAATGTGAAAATAAATAAATTAATTTGGGGAATTTTGCGCCCTCCCAATTTTGGCGCCTCAGGCCGCGGCCCGGCTGGCCCCGCCCTTGGTACGGCCCTGATTATTTATTTTTTTTATTGCAAGTTTTACTTAGTGCAAATTTATATTAGTTTTTATATACTTATTTATTTAATATTTATTTCTAAGAGTTTGTTATTTTACTTTTTATTGATTATTTTATTACTTTAAAAGAATTTTTTTTTTAAATTTAAAAATTCTTTTTTTCTTTATGACCCTGTAACTTTTTGTTTTATCAGTTTTAAAAATACAGTCTTATTTTATATATATTGGTAACATTTATATACTCTATACAAAATTATTTATTTTATACGGAATCAATCTCGGGGCTTGGTGATAAGACAAATTGTGTCTTCTTCTTGCCCCAGCCATCTGTATATTGGAAATATTGGTTGTATTTATATTTTTTATACGGCAAAAATGGAAAAAAAAAAAAAAAATTAGCATCAAAAATTGAATCCTCACAAACCAGCTTTGATGCATACTTGGTTTTTAATAACACTAATATTATGTCTAATGAAAAACTTACTGAAGAAAAATTATTAGTCGCGGTTTCTTTAATCAAGCCCAAAAAAAGTATAGGACAATATAAGTAGTAGCATCATTATCAATTCAATAAAACTCATTACAATCCCACTCTTGTATATATTTAATCTATCTTTAAAAGAGGGAGTATTTCTGGAAAAGTTAAAAATCGCTAGAGTTGTCCGTATTTTAAAATCAGGTGATCAATATGTCGTTACTAATTATAGACCGATCTCAGTTCTTACATGTTTTTCAAAAATTCTAGAACGAATTATGAAAATAGACTTTATTCGTTCTTAAGCAAAAATAATATTTTGTACAATAAACAATTTGGTTTTAAATCTGGTCATTCTACTGATCACGCATCAGTAGAATGTCTTACATCTTGTACATGATATATTTGAAGGGTTTAATGAAAACAAGTATACTTGAGGTGTTTTTATAGATCTAAGCAAAGCCTTTGATACAGTTGATCATATAATTCTTCTATCCAAACTCGAAATCTTTTATCCAAAATTGAAATTAATATTTTATTTCTAACAGTAAACAAAGAACTTGATAAACAAGCCAATGGTTTAAATCCAATAAACTATCCGTAAACATTAATAAAACTAAATACACATTATTCCATTATGCTTCTAAAAAAAAATATTCCATCGATACTACCGATTCTTTTTATTGATAATAATTTAATAAAAAGGGAAATATTGTTAAAATTCTTGGGCGTAACTCTAGATGAAAATATTAATTGGAGAGAACATATAAATGTAATTGAAAATAAAATTTCAAAAAATATTGGTATACTGTATAAAGCTAAACAGTTTTTAAACCAATCTTGTTTGAAATACATATAATTTTCATTTATACATTGTTACCTAAACTATGCTAATATTACTTGGTGCAGCACCAACGTTACAAAAGTAAATAAACTTCTCTGCGAACAAAAGTATGCTATTAGGATTATTACAAATGAAGGTCGATTCTCCCATACAAAAATACTCTTTAGTAAACTCAATATACTAAATGTTTTCAAAATAAATCTTTATCAAATTCTTATATTTATGTTTAAACTTGATAAAAAAAACGGCACCGCCTTTATTTTACTAAATATTTAAAAAAATAAATCATATATATAGCACAAGATTCTCAAAAAATAACTTTAGTCAATTATTCAAACCTATTATTCAGCCACTAAATACTCAATTACAAATCGAAGACCTAAATTATGGAATACACTTTTAAATGATGATCGTAAAACACTTTCTTCGCTTAACCAATTTAAAACAAAACTTAGGCAAACTCTTCCACTAAACAACAATGAATTAAATTTCTTCTAAGGAGTTAAATAAGAGTTCTCTTATGATTTGATTTATATAATTATGAATATATTTATTAATTTTATATATACACACATAAAAAAAAAAAAAAAAAAATAGTGAAATCAGTTACAAAATTTCCGCATAATGTTTATTATTGTAGTTTGCATGAAAATATGCGATTTGCCTTAGATGCATTAACAAAATTTTTAAAAAGATTTTAATTCGATCTTTTTGTTTCGTCAATGAGCACTTTTTTCTGCGTTGCGTCACTGAACTCATGTTTTAATTTCTGCTATGTATCAGTGTTATGTTAATACAATTGTGTTTAATTTATATTATAAAATTTTAATTCAAGATTGATGTTGAGTAATAAAAAATTACTTTTGAGTTATAGAAAAATTTTTATTAAAAAAATCTCTCCGCATGATGCGTCACTGAACTGTGGCCATATATATATATATATATATATATATATATATATATATATATATATATATATTATATATATATATATATATATATATATATATATATATATATATATATAAACACACACATACACAAAAAATAATGCAAAAAAGTTACGTTTGCCTAAAAATTCTATGATTTTTGATTATTGTATAATATACATACATATATAATATAGTATATAGGATATAATTACAATACACAAATAGTTTTCTATTAACATTTCGCTACACGTAAATACATAATAATATATACTAGACTTTGTGTATGTGCACATTACACCTATTTAATGTTAGTGATTTGAAAAAAAATTTAAAAAGTTTTTCGCTTTTTAAAAAAACTACGACTATTACTTTCATTAATGTACTTCAAAAAAAGATGAAAAGTTTATATCGTTAAAACGTCTATCACGACTCACTCACTTTTATATCGTTTATACCTCTGAAGTTCGCAATCTTCTTTCACAAACGCAATCCAACTACTCACACAAGTAATGCATTAACAATGCACATATTCAAATAGGTGTAATTAACATAAAGAACTTGATGGTGATGATTTAAAGACTGTAACTTTTCTTTACAACTCCCAAACAATCCTTTACGGTGTGAAAAAGAATATTCTTTATCTAAACAAAAAAAAGATGTTGCAAAGCTAACTGGTTGCGAAATTCACTGGTTATATTGGGTTATTTTAATGTCAATAACGCATTTTAAACACTATATCAAATTTTGATGCTGGGTAAAATGTAAACTGGTAAAATTTGGACTTGAAAAGTTTACGTATATTGACCTGTAAGGACAGACACGATAATAGACATAAAACAGCTTACATCATCAACAACCATTGGTTTGCAAAAAAATGATTCACATTTACTAGTTTAGAAAAAGTCAAATAAAAAAAATAAAAAAATTTTGGTCTATAAACCTGAAGTTTGTCTTCGTGATTTGTATGGTAATCGGAAAGATGACGAAACTCTTGCGTTAGCTGGATACAATGAGACATGTGCTAGAAAAAAAAAAAAGTTTGAGCTCAAAAAATCTACAAAAAGTTATCAATGATTTTAAATTTGTTAAAAAATAGTTATTCAAAACTTTATTTTGTATATATATATATATATACAGTATCGGACAAAACGAGTGCAACCAAATAATGCTAATTTAGTTTCTTTGTATATAATTACTGAATTTTTTCAATTTAGAGAAATAACTATGTAACTGTTTAGAGACAAAGTTCTTCAAGTTTTATTCATCACAAAGTTCATTATTTGTACAATTAATAAATTAATCAAAAGTATTAAAAAAAGTTGATTTCCTTCTGGACAAAACAAATGCAACTCGACAAAATGTTGACCAAGCTGTATTTCGCTATCAATATTTTGTGGCGAATCCTTTGTTGTCGATCACAGCCTTGCATCTTCGAGGCATAGATTCGATCAGGTGATCAATGAAACTTTGTGGAATCGCTGCCCAGGCCTTTTGGATTTGTTCAAACAGTTGATCTTTATTGCGAACACCTTCACAATTAATTCTGCGGTTGACGATCTCCCACAGGTTCTCGATAGGGTTGAGATCCGGAGATTGAGGCGGCCAATCTATCACCGATAGGTGGTTGTCTTGAAACCACTGCTTGACTACTTTTGCAGTGTGTTTCGGATCGTTGTCTTGCTGAAAAAACCATTTTATTGGCATATTCCATTCAGCATGAGGTAACATAACATCTTTCAGGATATTTTTATAGATGAAACGGTCCATTATTCCATCGTTTCGATGTATTGGACCAAGACCGTTAGCAGAAAAACACCCCCAGACCATTACATTGCCTCCACCATGCTTCACGGTCTTATGGCAGTAACGTAAATCGAGGCGTTTTCCGGCCGGTCGAAGTACACGGCAAATGTCATCACTCCCAATGATGTTGAACTTCGATTCATCATACATTCCAGTCAATATGAGATGTAGCAAACAGGAGTCTTTTCTTCTGGTTTTTTAGTGAAATCAGCGGTTTCTTTGCAGGGCGTCGAGAAAACAATCCGGCTTCAACAGCACGTCGTCTGATTGTTTGGTCCGATACAGGCAGCTATAATTGCTTTTGTATCTCGACTGATGATATCCAGGGATCCTTCTTGACGGATCTAACAATCGTAGAATCCTCTCTAGAAGTGGTGGAACGCCGTCTTCCACCTTTGTTATCTGCTGCTAACTTCCCCGTAGAACGATATTGGAACATAGTCTTGATACGGTCCATTTTTTCACGCAATATTTATCACAAATACTTTTTTGTGACATTCCACTTACGCAATCGCCAATAATTTTCTTTCTTAGTTCCAATCCAAGACTGTCGGGAGCCATTTTTGCACTTGAAGTCATAAAAATAAATAATCACGCTTCTCAAGGCTTACCGTGTTACATTTACCTTGTGATGATACAATAATGCTCTGTGGAACACAATGTCTTGGTTGGATGTGGACTGTATTGATGTAATGAAACACTTGTTGTATTTCACTTCTTGTATTGATGTTCTTCGATAAAACACTTTGATAAAACTCACTTCGATAAACTGTCTTGATAATACTGACTGATTGACTTCCATATACTGACTGAATTACATGTTGATTTACATGTCTCTTATATAGTAAAATGAACCTGTGTGAACCTGTTCTGGAAGATTCTAGATGCTTCTTTTTGATGCTTCTGGAAGCTTCTGGATGTGTCTGGATGCTTCTGAATGTTTCTGGATATTTCTGGATGCTTCCAGATGCTTCTTCTGGAAACTTCTGTATGCTTCTGGAAACTTCTGGATACTTCCTTTAATTATTAAAAAATTTCTGTGACGTTGACAAGGACCAGACTTAAAAAAATGAAACAAACCAAAAAAGCTGCACTTGTTTTGTCCGCTGCAAAATGGCACTTGTCAACGAAATTCTGCCTGTGTGCTGTCACCTGTCAGCTGATTGCTCATGTCATGGCAAGCTATGACTCCAGACTCCTGAACTGTTTGCTGTGGTAGTATAGTTCGTTTCGTTTTTAAGACATGTAAAATTAGGAACACTTTTTAGCATTGTTCGATGTTGGTTGCAAATGTTTTGTCCAATATTGTATATACATGCATAACTTTTAAACCACTTTTAAAATTTGTTTGAGTTGTTATTTAGGCAAAAAATTCAAAATTTAATCCTGAAAAAACTAACAAATTAACGACAGAAAAACAGACTTTTACTCTACATGAACAAGGATGAGCAGTAGGGTGTGTCGATTTTCACATTTTTTTGAAATTTGATGATGGCTAGTATTTTTTTTTTGTAAATCAGTATGCAAAACATGAAAATATTTTTTATTTGGAAAAAAAAATCTTTTAAGCTACTTTTTTTCACCCTTAAACTATAATTTTATTGGACTTAGTTTTTATTCTTGAAACTGAAGTTTGCCGTAATCTCCGAAGAAGATCGCATTTATTTACCAAACCATGAAACTAAGATTTAACTTTGTTCGCAAAATCGTGCATTTCAAAATTTAGTTTAACAAACAACGTGTAAACAACAATTATATTTTAAATACACACTCTCCTTTTCGCAATATTTATATTATTTTCAGATTATGTAGGAATGATGAAATGTGTGTCTTACATTTTATTTTTAAAGCATTATAAATTGTAGATTTTTTGTTTGCTATTAAATTTTAATACCTTTCAAAAACTTGTGTATATATATATATATATATATATATATATATATATATATATATATATATATATATATATATATATAAACTTTTATTTCGAAAATTTTTTTATGTATATATTTATTTATATAATAAAAGTTTATATAAATAAAATTAATTTGTTTTGCAGAAAGATGGCTCAATGTTTTTAAAAAGTATTACTGTATTAGTAAAACGCCTCCGTCATATTTTTTTATTTGTAGATGAAGTAAAGTATTTTTAGAGCATAAACAATATTTTGAATCTTTTAAAAAAAAAATATATATAAATGTCATATACCACCAAAAGCAGAAGTAAATCAGCTTGTCAACTTAGTAATTTGATTGGAAAGAGTTCAGAGTTTCTTCCATCAGAACTCCCAACTTCCAGAGATATTCTCAAGTATGGCCTATATTTAAGGGAGATTAGTGAAAAAAATTACAGAAACTATACTGTAGATCAGCTTGTAAAAGATATTATTCCAGGAATTTTGTTACAGTGGAAAAAAGCTAATTCTCAATTTATAAATCCAGTTATTAATTCTGAAAGAAGAATCAAATGTAAAGTAAAAGATTTGTGGTTATCGGCTGTTAAAGTTAGTAATGGCAATGTATCCTCACCAATTAGAAATATATTTATGGAAAAACTTGATAAACTTTTTGATTTGTTTACATGCAATTGTAAAATACTTTTTTGCTTAGAGAATAATTGTGAAGAAAACTGTGACAGAAAAGCTCACATTGTATGTACTTGTAAAAAAGAAAAAAAAATTCCTCTTCTTGAGTTGTACTTTGTTAGATATCAAAGAGAAAAAGTTGGAACCAAAGCTATCCTTCAAATAGCTGGCATTGATGATATTGAAACTCGAAAACAAAATAAAAAAAATAAACGATTGTCAATAGAAAATCAGGTTTCACAAATAAAAAAATAAAAAATAGACCAGGAGATTCTTAATCAAGAAAATGATTTTTTTTTCCCCAAGAGTGACTCGGACGAAGTCTGTGAAGATACAAATGATAAAATAAAAATTAATATTTCAAAAATGAAAAAAGTGAAAGAAAAAAGTGTATTAAATAACACAATGAATATAAAAAATATAGCATTAGCAAGCTTAAGGCATCATACAGGTTTAAGAGAAACTGCAGAAATAGCAACTGCTGCCCTTATTGATGCTAAAATTATCACTAAAGGAAACACTTCCTTAATTATTGACCACAACAAAGTTAAGCGAGCTCAAGAAAAAATTAGAAAAGAGTTGACCTTAAAACTCCAAAATGAACTTAACAATAATGGTTTGAGTTGTATTTTTTTTGATGGTAGAAAAGATGACACTAAAATTTTCTTTGATGTTGAAGGCAGAAAATTTCCAGGTTTAATAAAAGAAGAACATTATACTGTGTTCTAAGCACTGATCAGAGCACTGATCAGAGCTATGTGTACCAAATTGTGACATCTATTAAAACTGGAGTTCTGCCTAAGAGACTTGCATTACTAGAAATCGGTCCTGTTTGTCATAGTAGATGGCTAACTACTGCTTCAAGGTTTTGCAGAATCTGGGTATCCAAACATGGGTTAACAGGTGACCTTTTAAATAGGTTGAAAATGATTGTTGAGTACATAGTAGGTGTCTATATTCCCAACTGGTTTAGCATTAAAGTAAGTTCGTGCTGGGTGGAAGGACCAATAAACTTACTTAAACATATGCAATTACTAAAAAATCAAACTCAGGAGGTAATTGACATTGTTTTACCCACTTTCAAACGATCAGCATGGTATGCTCACCCTGAATCAGTTTTGCAAAGTATGCTCTGTAGTCAAATTGAAGATGAGCGAAAAGAAGCAGTTGCTAAAATAGTTAAAATAAGAGGAGCAGGGAATGAGGCACTTAAATTTGGAGATAGATCTTTTAGGATTCGAAAGACTCCCGCCATCATTATGGAAGCAACCTGTTTGTCTGAACTTATAGACTGGAGTGATATTACTGAACCACCTCTAACATGTCATTTATCAACTGAAGCAGTTAAAGAATTTATTAACACTCCACTGAAAGTAACAATGTGGCCTTCCCATACACAATCTGTTGAAAGATGTGTAAAAATGACATCTGAAAGTGCTTGCCATGTCTTTGGTCAGGCCAGAAGAAATACTTACATTCAAGGTCAAGTTGCTAGCAGAGAATTAATGTCCAATAATTCTAGTAAGAAAGACATGGTAAACCTCATTAAAAAAAATTAGTTGCAAACTATTATTTAATCATCTTTAGTTAGATAACTATATATGTTTTTTTATGAAGTAAATATAAACATATGTGTGTATAAAAAACTTGATGTTCTACTTTTTACTTTAAAATCTAAACTCTTTCTAATTAAAATAATGAGCTGATATACGTTTAGTTTTTGGTATTACAAATGTATATATATATATATATATATATATATATATATATATATATATATATATATATATAAATATGTATATACATATGTATGTATGTATTTTTTTTATTGTTTTTTTATGACTTGTTTTGTTATTTTAAATTTTATATCTTGGACTTGTTTTTTTATGAAGTGAATAAAAACATATGAGTGTATAAAAAACTTGATGTACAAAAATTTGATGTATTAAAATTTAATACCGAGACATTATGAGTTGTAGTTTTTTTAACTTGTAAAACACACAGTTAAAATAAACAACTTTAAATCATCAATCCTATATAATCCAAAAAATATAAACATTGCGAAAAGGAGAGTGTATACTTCAAAAATATATTTGTTATTTAATGTTGTTTAATAAACTAAATTTTGAAATGGCCAATTTTATGAACTAAGTTAAATTTTAGTTTACTACATGGTTTGGTAAATAAATGCGAGCTTCTTCGGAGATTACGGCAAACTTCAGTTTATAGAATAAAAACTAAGTCTAAAAAAATGATAATAGTTTAAGGGTGAAAAAAAGTAGCTTAAAAGATTTTTTTTCCAAAAAAAAAATTATTTTCATGTTTTGCATATTGATTTACGAAAAAATAATACTAGCCATCATCAAATTTCAAAAAAAAGTGAAAATCGACACACCCTAATGAGCAGCGCGTTGTAAAATATGCATTATAAGACATTATTATGAAATTGATGATTTTAATTGCAGCGCGTTGTAAAATATAGCTGCATTATAAGACATCATGAAATTGATGATTTTAAAAGCAAATTCTAACTGGATGATCGAAGGACACTACTACAAATGATAATAATTGCATTAACAACTATTTCTTACTGGTGCGGTGACAATTAGAAGACGCTTGTTCCAATAATTCTATTTAAAAAGCCTGTTCCAGGAAAAAAAAAATTATAATACAACTCCTGATGTGCTTCTGTAAAATATTGCCCCAAAATCATGGTTTGGGGTGCCATTACTGCCGATAAAAGATGCAGTCTATAGTATAGGACTTTTAACACAACAACAAATAGCCATTATCCGGAAATCCTTAAAAAAAAAATAGAAACGTCACTAATAGTCATAAATTTCAGTATAAAGGAACCCCCTGTAATAGAACCAAGTCTATAAACAGTTGGTTACATAAGATTGGAATTAAGGTCATAAGCCTGTGGTCTAGTTGAAATTAATATTGTGATTATCTTGAATAAACTTCAGAAACTAAGACCTTCATCTTCTAATGATCGACAAAAGAAAATAAGGTATATATGGAGTCAACTTATTAGTACTGATTATTTAAAGAAGACATTTGGATTCAAGGCATTTGCAAATAACCACAGATTTAACTTATCAGCTGGAAGCTTGAGGAAGCCGTACCAAATATTAAATTAAGGAGATAACATTTACTCTCATTTAAAAGTAATTCTTTTTATTAATTAGCAAGATTGCTAACATACTTTTATAAAATAAATGATTAATTTAATAGAAAAATGCTGGTAATGTTAAATTCTAGTAAAAATATTCATCTACATTTTTAAAGAAAGCTAAAAATATATTACCTATTAAATATAAAACATGTATTTTAAAGAAAAATCATAAATAAAAACATCTATTCAACATGCACCATATTTATCAAGTTTTAAAGTTCATTAACAGAAGTTGAGAATTAAAAGAAAAGATAATTGACAAGTTGAATTCTAATGCTGCTTATAACAGTTTGAGAGAAATGTTTAAAGAATAAAACAATTTAAAAGTTAGACCACAATTTTGATAAAATTTTTTTTGTTTAATCTAAATGTGCAAACACCAAAACATTTTAACTCTAGTAAAATGTAACTATAGATTTGGAAAAACAGCAAAAGAAACAAAACAACAAAGAAAATATTCTTCAAGTATTTGTTAGATGAATTATAATAAGAATATTTTAAAAACC